>NC_092239.1:47917706-47958262 GCF_036320965.1 Panulirus ornatus
GGAAGAGAGGAAAGTGATTGGTTCTCAGGGATGTAGGTTTGCGGCAGGGGTGTGTGATGTCTCCATGGTTGTTTAATTTGTTTATGGATGGGGTTGTTAGGGAGGTGAATGCAAAAGTTTTGGAAAGAGGGGCAAGTATGATGTCTGTTGGGGATGAGAGAGCTTGGGAAGTGAGTCAGTTGTTGTTCACTGATGATACAGCGCTGGTGGCTGATTCATGTGAGAAACTGCAGAAGCTGGTGAATGAATTTGGAAAAGTGTTTGAAAAAAGAATGTTAAGAGTAAATGTGAATAAGAGCAAGGTTATTAGGTACAGTAGGGTTGAGGGTCAAGTCAATTGGGAGGTAAGTTTGAATGGAGAAAAACTGGAGGAAGTAGAGTGTTTTAGATATCTGGTAGTGGATCTGGCAGCGGATAGAACCATGGAAGCTGAAGGGAATCATAGGGTTGGGGAGGGGGCAAAAATCCTGCGAGCCTTGAAGAATGTGTGGAAGTCGAGAACGTTATCTCCGAAAGCAAAAATGGCTATGTTTGAAGGAATAGTGGTTCCAACAATGTTGTATGGTTGTGAAACGTGCGCTATGGATAGAGTTGTGCGGAGGAGGATGGATGTGCTGGGAATGAGATGTTTGAGGACAATATGTGAAGTGAGATGGTTTGATCGAGTAAGTAATGTAAAGGTAAGAGAGGTGTGTGGAAAAAAAAGAGCGTGGTTGAGAGAGCAGTAGTTGGTGTTTTGAAATGGTTTGGGCACATGGAGAGAATGAGTGAGGAAAAATTGACCAAGATGATATATGTGTCGTATATGGAGGGAACGAGGAGAAGTGGGAGACCAAATTGGAGGTAGAAAGATGGAGTAAAAAAGATTTTGAGCTATCGGGGCCTGAACATGCAGGAGGGTGAAAGGCGGGCAAGGAATAGAGTGAACTGGATCGATGTGGTATACCACGGTCGACGTGCTGTCAATGGATTGAATCAGGGCATGTGAAGCGTCTGGGGTAACCCATGGAAAATTGTGTGGGACCTGGATGTGGAAAGGGAGCTATGGTTTCGAGCATTATTGCATGACAGCTAGAGACTCAGTGTGAACGAATGGTGCCTTTGTGGTCTTTTCCTAGCGCTACCTCGCACACATGAGGGGGGAGGGGGAGATTATTCCATATGTGGCGAGGTGGCGATGGACATGAATAAAGGCAGACAGTGTGAACTGTGTGCATGTGTATATATGTATGTGTCTGTGTGTGTATATATATGTGTACATTGAGATATATGGGTATGTATATTTGCGTGTGTGGACGTTTATGTATATACATGTGTATGGGGGTGGGTTGGGCCATTTCTTTCGTTTGTTTCCTTGCGTTACTTCGCAAACGCGGGAGACAGCGACAAAGCAAAATAAATAATAAGTATATATATATATATATATATATATATATATATATATATATATATATATATATATATATATATATATATATATATATATATTTTTTTTTTTTTTTTTTTTTTTTTCTTTTATACTTTGTCGCTGTCTCCCGCGTTTGCGAGGTAGCGCAAGGAAACAGACGAAAGAAATGGCCCAACCCCCCCCATACACATGTACATACACACGTCCACACACGCAAATATACATGCCTACACAGCTTTCCATGGTTTACCCCGGACGCTTCACATGCCTTGATTCAATCCACTGACAGCACGTCAACCCCTGTATACCACATCGCTCCAATTCACTCTATTCCTTGCCCTCCTTTCACCCTCCTGCATGTTCAGGCCCCGATCACACAAAATCCTTTTCACTCCATCTTTCCACCTCCAATTTGGTCTCCCTCTTCTCCTCGTTCCCTCCACCTCCGACAAATATATCCTCTTGGTCAATCTTTCCTCACTCATTCTCTCCATGTGCCCAAACCATTTCAAAACACCCTCTTCTGCTCTCTCAACCACGCTCTTTTTATTTCCACACATCTCTCTTACCCTTACGTTACTTACTCGATCAAACCACCTCACACCACACATTGTCCTCAAACATCTCATTTCCAGCACATCCATCCTCCTGCGCACAACTCTATCCATAGCCCATGCCTCGCAACCATACAACATTGTTGGAACTACTATTCCTTCAAACATACCCATTTTTGCTTTCCGGGATAATGTTCTCGACTTCAACACATTTTTCAAGGCTCCCAAAATTTTCGCCCCCTCCCCCACCCTATGATCCACTTCCGCTTCCATGGTTCCATCCGCTGACAGATCCACTCCCAGATATCTAAAACACTTCACTTCCTCCAGTTTTTCTCCATTCAAACTCACCTCCCAATTGACTTGACCCTCAACCCTACTGTACCTAATAACCTTGCTCTTATTCACATTTACTCTTAACTTTCTTCTTCCACACACTTTACCAAACTCCGTCCCCAGCTTCTGCAGTTTCTCACATGAATCCGCCACCAGCGCTGTATCATCAGCGAACAACAACTGACTCACTTCCCAAGTTCTCTCATCCCCAACAGACTTCATACTTGCCCCTCTTTCCAAGACTCTTGCATTTACCTCCCTAACAACCCCATCCATAAACAAATTAAACAACCATGGAGACATCACACACCCCTGCCGCAAACCTACATTCACTGAGAACCAATCACTTTCCTCTCTTCCTACACGTACACATGCCTTACATCCTCGATAAAAAATTTTCACTGCTTCTAACAACTTGCCTCCCACACCATATATTCTTAATACCTTCCACAGAGCATCTCTATCAACTCTATCATATATATATATATATATACTTTATAAAATGGGAAACAGAAGAAGGAGTCACGCGGGGAGTGCTCATCCTCCTCGAAGGCTCAGACTAGGGTGTCTAAATGTGTGTGGATGTAACCAAGATGTGAAAAAAGGAGAGATAGGTAGTATGTTTGAGGAAAGGAACCTGGATGTTTTGGCTCTGAATGAAACGAAGCTCAAGGGTAAAGGCGAAGAGAGGTTTGGGATTGTCTTGGGAATAAAGTCAGGGGTTAGTGAGAGGACAAGAGGAAGGGAAGGAGTAGCAGTACTCCTGAAACAGGAGTTGTGGGAGTATGTGATAGCATGTAAGAAAGTAAAGTCTCGATTAATATGGGTAAAACTGAAAGTTGATGGAGAGAGATGGGTGATTATTAGTGCATATGCACCTGGGCATGAGAAGAAAGATCATGAGAGGCAAGTGTTTTAGGAGCAGCTGAATGAGTGTGTTAGTGGGTTTCATGCACGAAAACGGGTTACAGTGATGGGTGATTTGAACCCAAAGGTGAGTAATGTGGTAGTTGAGGGAATAATTGGTATACATGGGGTGTTCAGTGTTGTAAATGGAAATGGTGAAGAGCTTACAGATTTATGTGCTGCAATAGGACTGGTGATTGGGAATACTTGGTTTAAAAAGCGAGATATACATAAGTATACGTATGTAAGTAGGAGGGATGGCCAGAGAGCGTTATTGGATTACGTGTTAATTGACAGGCGTGCGAAAGAGAGACTTTTGGATGTTAATGTGCTGAGAGGTGCAACTGGAGGGATGTTTGATCATTATCTTGTGGAGGCTAAGGTGAAGATTTGTATGGGTTTTCAGAAAAGAAGAGTGAATGTTGGGTGAAGAGGGTGGTGAGAGTAAGTGAGCTTGGGAAGGAGACTTGTGTGAGGAAGTACCAGGAGAGACTGAGTACAGAATGGAAAAAGGTGAGAACAATGGAAGTTAGGGCAGTGGGGGAGGAATGGGATGTGTAATTAGGGAATCAGTGATGGATTGCGCAAAAGATGCTTGTGGCATGAAAAGAGTGGGAGGTGGGTTGATTAGAAAGGGTATTCAGTGGTGGGATGAAGAAGTAAGATTATTAGTGAAAGAGAAGAGAGAGGCATTTGGACGATTTTTGCAGGGAAAAAATGCAATTGAGTGGGAGATGTATAAAAGAAAGAGAAAGGAGGTCAAGAGAAAGGTGCAAGAGCTGAAAAAGAGGGCAAATGAGAGTTGGGGTGAGAGCGTATCATTAAATTTTAGGGAAAATAAACAGATGTTCTGGAAGGAGGTAAATAAAGTGCGTAAGACAAGGGAGAAAATGGGAACTTCAGTGAAGGGGGCAAATGGGGAGGTGATAACAAGTAGTGGTGATGTGAGAAGGAGATGGAGTGAGTATTTTGAAGGTTTGTTGAATGTGTTTGATGATAGAGTGGAAGATATAGGGTGTTTTGGTCGAGGTGGTGTGCAAAGTGAGAGGGTTAGGGAAAATGATTTGGTAAACAGAGAAGAGGTAGTAAAAGCTTTGAGGAAGATGAAAGCCGGAGAGGCAGCAGGTTTAGATGGTATTGTAGTGAAATTTATTAGAAAAGGGGGTGACTGTAATATTAACTGGTTGGTAAGGTTATTTAATATATGTATGACTCATGGTGAGGTGCCTGAGGATTGGCGGAATGCGTGCATAGTGCTATTGTACAAAGGCAAAGGGAATAAGAGTGAGTGCTCAAATTACATAGGTAAAGTTTGTTGAGTATTCCTGGTAAATTATATGGGAGGGTATTGAATGAGAGGGTGAAGGCATGTACAGAGCATCAGATTGCGGAAGAGCAGTGTGGTTTCAGAAGTGGTAGACGATGTGTGGATCAGGTGTTTGCTTTGAAGAATGTATGTGAGAAATACTTCGAAAAGCAAATGGATTTGTATGTAGCATTTATGGATCTGGAAAAGGCATATGATAGAGTTGATAGAGATGCTCTGTGGAAGGTATTAAGAATGTATGGTGTGGGAGGCAAGTTGTTAGAAGCAGTGAAAAGTTTTTATCGAGGATGTAAGGCATGTGTACGTGTAGGAAGGGAGGAAAGTGATTGGTTCTCAGTGAATGTAGGTCTGCGGCAGGGGTGTGTGATGTCTCCATGGTTGTTTAATTTGTTTATGGATGGGGTTGTTAGGGAGGTAAATGCAAGAGTTTTGGAAAGAGGGGCAAGTATGAAGTCTGTTGGGGATGAGAGAGCTTGGGAAGTGAGTCAGTTGGTGTTCGCTGATGATACAGCGCTGATGGCTGATTCATGTGAGAAACTGCAGTGGCTGGTGACTGAGTTTGGTAAAGTGTGTGAAAGAAGAAAGTTAAGAGTAAATGTGAATAAGAGCAAGGTTATTAGGTACAGTAGCGTTGAGGGTCAAGTCAATTGGGAGTTAAGTTTGAATGGAGCAAAACTGGAGGAGGTAAAGTGTTTTAGATATCTGGGAGTGGATCTGGCAGCGGATGGAACCATGGAAGCGGAAGTGGATCATAGGGTGGGGGAGGGGGCAAAAATCCTGGGAGACTTGAAGAATGTGTGGAAGTCGAGAACATTATCTCGGAAAGCAAAAATGGGTATGTTTGAAGGAATAGTGGTTCCAACAATGTTGTATGGTTGCGAGGCATGGGCTATGGGTAGAGTTGTGCGCAGGAGGATGGATGTGCTGGAAATGAGATGTTTGAGGACAATGTGTGGTGTGAGGTGGTTTGATCGAGTAAGTAACGTAAGGGTAAGAGAGATGTGTGGAAATAAAAAGAGCGTGGTTGAGAGAGCAGAAGAGGGTGTTTTGAAATGGTTTGGGCACATGGAGAGAATTAGTGAGGAAAGATTGACCAAGAGGATATATGTGTCGAAGGTGGAGGGAATGAGGAGAAATGGGAAACCAAATTGGAGGTGGAAAGATGGAGTGAAAAAGATTTTGTATGATCGGGGCCTGAACATGCAGGAGGATGAAAGGCGGGCAAGGAATAGAGTGAATTGGATCGATGTGGTATACCGGGGTTGACGTGCTGTTTGAATTGAATCAGGGCATGTGAAGCGTCTAGGGTAAATCATGGAAAGTTGTGTAGGTATGTATATTTGCGTGTGTGGACGTATGAATATACATGTGTATGAGGGTGGGTTGGGCCATTTCTTTCGTCTGTTTCCTTGCGCTACCTCGGAAACGCGGGAGACAGCGACAAAGCAAAAGAAAAAAGAAAAAAAAAGAGATATATATATATATATATATATATATATATATATATATATATATACATATATATATATATATATATATATATATATATATATATATATATATATATATATATATATATATATATATATATATATATATATATATATATATATACTTTTTTTTTTTTTTTTTTTTTGCTTTTCCGCTGTCTCCCGCGTTTGCGAGGTAGCGCAAGGAAACAGACGAAAGAAATGGCCCAACCCACCCCATACACATGCCTTGATTCAATCCACTGATAGCACGTCAACCCCGTTATACCATATCGCTCCAATTCACTCTATTCTTTGCCCTCCTTTCACCCTACTGCATGTTCAGGCCCCGATCACACAAAATCTTTTTCAATCCATCTTTCCACCTCCAATTTGGTCTCCCTCTTCTCCTCGTTCCCTCCACCTTCGACACATATATCCTCTTGGTCAATCTTTCCTCACTCATTCTCTCCATGTGACCAAACCATTTCAATACACCCTCTTCTGCTCTCTCAACCACGCTCTTTTTATTTCCACATATCTCTCTTACCCTTACGTTACTTACTCGATCAAACCACCTCACACCACACATTTTCCTCAAACATCTCATTTCCAGCACATCCATCCTCCTGCGCACAACTCTATCCATAGTCCACGCCTCGCAACCATACAACATTGTTGGAACCACTATTACTTCAAACATACCCATTTTTGCTTTCCGAGATAATGTTCTCGACTTCCACACATTCTTCAAGGCTCCCAGAATTTTCGCCCCTCCCCCACCCTATGATCCACTTCCGCTTCCATGGTTCTATCCGCTGCCAGATCCACTCCCAGATATCTAAAACACTTCACTTCCTCCAGTTTTTCTCCATTCAAACTCACCTCCCAATTGAATTGACCCTCAACCCTACTGTATCTAATAACCTTGCTCTTATTCACATTGACTCTTAACTTTCTTCTTTCACACACTTTACCAAACTCAGTCACCAGCTTCTGCAGTTTCTCACATGAATCAGCCACCAGCGCTGTATCATCAGCGAACAACAACTGACTCACTTCCCAAGCTCTCTCATCCCCAACAGACTTCATTCTTGCCTCTCTTTCCAAAACTCTTGCATTCACCTCCCTAACAACCCAATCCAAAAACAAATTAATCAACCATGGAGACATCACACACCCCTGACGCAAACCTATATTCACTGAGAACCAATCACTTTCCTCTCTTCCTACACGTACACATGCCTTACATCATCGATAAAAACTTTTCACAGCTTCTAACAACTTGCTTCCCACACCATATATTCTTAATACCTTCCACAGCGCATCTCTATCAACTCTATCATATGCCTTCTCCAGATCCATAAATGCTACATACAAATCCATTTGCTTTTCTAAGTATTTCTCACATACATTCTTCAAAGCAAACACCTGATTCACACATACTCTAACACTTCTGAAACCACACTGCTCTTCCCCAATCTGATGCTCTGTACATGCCTTCACCCTCTCAATCAATACCCTCCCATATATTTTGCCAGGAATACTCAACAAACTTATACCTCTGTAATTTTAGCACTCACTCTTATCCCCTTTGCCTTTGTACAATGGCACTATGCACGCATTCCGCCAATCCTCAGGCACCTCACCATGAGTCATACATACATTAAATAACCTTACCAACCAGTCAACAATACAGTCACCCCCTTTTTAAATAAATTCCACTGCAATACCATCCAAACCTGCTGCCTTGCCGGCTTTCATCTTCCGCAAAGCTTTTATTACCTCTTCTCTGTTTACCAACTCATTTTCCCTAACCCTCGCACTTTGCACACCACCTCGACCAAAACACCCTATATCTGCCACTCTATCATCAAACACATTCAACAAACCTTCAAAATACTCACTCCATCTCCTTCTCACATCACCACTACTTGTTATCACCTCCCCATTTGCGCCCTTCACTGAAGTTCCCATTTGCTCCCTTGTCTTACGCACTTTATTTACCTCCTTGCAGAACATCTTTTTATTCTCCCTAAAATTTAATGATACTCTCTCACCCCAACTCTCATTTGCCCTCTTTTTCACCTCTTGCACCTTTCTCTTGACCTCCTGTCTCTTTCTTTCATACGTCTCCCACTCAATTTCATTTTTTCCCTGCAAAAATCGTCCAAATGCCTCTCTCTTCTCTTTCACTAATACTCTTACTTCTTCATCCCACCACTCACTACCCTTTCTAATCAACCCACCTCCCACTCTTCTCATGCCACAAGCATCCTTTGCGCAATCCATCACTGATTCCCTAAATACATCCCATTGCTCCCCCACTCCCCTTACTTCCATTGTTCTCACCTTTTTCCATTCTGTACTCAGTCTCTCCTGGTACTTCCTCATATAAGTCTCCTTCCCAAGCTCACTTACTCTCACCACCCTCTTCACCCCAACATTCACTCTTCTTATATACATACATATATATATCCATAGCCCACGCCTCGCAACCATACAAAATTGTTCGAACCACTATTCCTTCAAACATACACATTTTTGCTTTCCGAGATAATGTTCTCGACTTCCACACATTCTTCAAGGCTCCCAGGATTTTCGCCCCCTCCCCCACCCTATGATCCATTTCCACTTCAATGGTTCCATCCGCTGCCAGATCCACTCCCAGATATCTAAAAGACTTTACTTCCTCCAGTTTTTCTCTATTCAAACCTACCTCCCAATTGACTTGACCCTCAACCCTACTGTACCTAATAACTTTGCTCTTATTCACATTTACTCTTAACTTTCTTCTTTCAAACACTTTACCAAACTCAGTCACCAGCTTCTGCAGTTTCTCACATGAATCAACCGCCAGACCTGTATCATCAGCGAACAACAACTGACTCACTTCCCAAGCTCTCTCATCCACAACAGACTTCATACTTGCCCCTCTTCCAAAACTCTTGCATTTACCTCCCTAACAACCCCATCCATAAATAAATTAAACAACCATGGAGACATCACAACCCCTGCCGCAAACCTACATTCACTGAGAACCAATCACTTTCCTCTCTTCCTACACGTACACATGCCTTACATCCTTGATAAAAACTTTTTACTGCTTCTAACAACTTGCCTCCCACACCATATATTCTTAATACCTTCCACACAGCATCTCTATCAACTGTATCATATGCCTTCTCCAGATCCATAAATGCTACATACAAATCCATTTGCTTTTCTAAGTATTTCTTACATACATTCTTGAAAGCAAACATCTGATCCACACATCCTCTACCACTTCTGAAACCACACTGGTCTTCCCCAATGTGATGCTCTGTACATGCCTTCACCCTCTCAATCAATACCCTCCCATATAATTTACCAGGAATACTCAACAAAGTTATACCTCTGAAATTTGAGCACTTACTCTTATCCCCTTTACCTTTGTACAATGGCACTATGCACGCATTCCGCCAATCCTCAGGCACCTCACCATGAGTCATACGTACATAAAGTAACCTTACCAACCAGTCAATAATACAGTCACACCCTTTTTTAATAAATTCCACTGCAATACCATCCAAACTTTCTGCCTTGCCGGCTTTCATCTTCCGCAAAGCTTTTACTACCTCTTCTCTGTTTACCAAATCATTTTCCCTAACCCTCTATCTTTGCACACCACCTCGACCAAAACACCCTACATCTGCCACTCTATCATCAAACACATTCAACAAACCTTCAAAATACTCTCTCCATCTCTTTCTTATATCGCCACTACTTGTTATCACCTCCCCATTTCGCCCTTCACTGAAGTTCCCATTTGCTCCCTTGTCTTACGCACTTTATTTACCTCCTTCCAGAACATCTTTTTATTCTCCCTAAAATTTCATGATACTCTCTCACCCCAACTCTCATTTGCCCTCTTTTTCACCTCTTCAACCTTTCTCTTGACCTCCTGTCTCTTTCTTTTATACATCTCCCACTCAATTGCATTTTTTCCCTGCAAAAATCGTCCAAATGCCTCTCCCTTCTCTTTCACTAATAATCTTACTTCTTCATCCCACCACTCACTACCCTTTCTAATCAACCCACCTCCCACTCTTCTCATGCCACAAGCATCTTTTGCGCAATCCATCACTGATTCCCTAAATACATCCCATTCCTCCCACACTCTCCTTACTTCCATTGTTCTCACCTTTTTTCCATTCTGTACTCAGTCTCTTCTGGTACTTCCTCACACAAGTCTCCTTCCCAAGCTCACTTACTCTCACCACCCTCTTCACCCCAACATTCACTATTCTTTTCTGAAAACCCATACAAATATTCACCTTAGCCTCCACAAGATAATGATCAGACATCCCTCCAGTTGTACCTCTCAGCACATTAACATCCAAAAGTCTCTCTTTCGCGCACCTGCCAATTAACACGTAATCCAATATCGCTCTCTGGCCATCTCTCCTACTTACCTACGTATACTTATGTATATCTCGCTTTTTAAACCAGGTATTCCCAATCACCAGTCCTTTTTCAGCACATAAATCTACAAGCTCTTCACCATTTCCATTTACAACACTGAACACCCCATGCATACCAATTATACCCTCAACTGCCACATTACTCAACTTTGCATTCAAATCACCCATCACTATAACCCGGTCTCGTGCATCAAAACCACTAACACAGTCATTCAGCTGCTCCCAATACACTTGCCTCTCATGATCTTTCTTCTCATGCCCAGGTGCATATGCACCAATAATCACCCATCTCTCGCCATCAACTTTCAGTTTTACCCATATTAATCGAGAATTTACTTTCTTACATTCTATCACATACTCCCACAACTCCTGTGTCAGGAGTACTGCTACTCCTTCCCTTGCTCTTGTCCTCTCACTAACCCCTGACTTTATTCCCAAGGCATTCCCAAACCACTCTTCCCCTTTACCCTTGAGATTCGTTTCACTCAGAGCCAAAACATCCAGGTTCCTTTCCTCAAACATACTACCTATCTCTCCTTTTTTCACATCTTGGTTACATCCACACACATTTAAACACCCCAGTCTGAGCCTTCGAGGAGGATGAGAGCTCCCCGCGTGACTCCTTCTTCTGTTTCCCATTTTAGGAAGTTAAAAAATACAAGGAGGGGAGGATATCTGGCCCCCAGCTCCCGTCCCCTCTAGTCGCCTTCTACGACACGCGAGGAATGCGTGGGAAGTATTCTTTCACCCCTATCCTCAGGGATAATATACATATATATGCATATATATATATATATATATATATATATATATATATATATATATATATATATATATATATATATATATATATATATATATATATATACATATATGTATATATATATATATATATATATATATATATATATATATATATATATATATATATATATATATATATATATATATATATATATATATATACACATACATACGCACATATACACACATACACACATATACATATATATATAAATATGAAAAATGTAAGAAATAATTTAGAAAACTGAAACTTCTAGTTTGAAATGAAATGAAAAAATGAATGTCACATAATGGTTTAACCTCTGGCTATGGAAAAGGGAAATGTATAATTCCTTTACACAAACGTCAATAGTAGTTTTCATCAACTTAACCACTGTATCATACTGCCTGGTCCACTTCTCTTATCATGAAACAGGAATATTGGCTTATGATGTTTCTCGATTTTTTTCATTACACAAAGTACAACCATATCTTGGATACATGACGGTAGGTAGTTGGTCATCCGCCATAATAAAGCATTGACAGACCAAAAATTTATCTGGACCTCAACTTTTCCAATACATTTATGAAAAACACCTTTTTGCTTTCCATCTCTATCACTTTGAAAAAAAAAAAAAAGAATAAGCTTCAATGTCTAAGATACATTTTCTTTCAATTTTACTACTTTCTTGTCAGAGCACAATGTATGAATTCTATCACACCAGTAACACAACTATAAACATTTACTTCCCCTTTAAAAAAGTTCTGGGGAAGTCTGTCTCGATACCCTGCGGGACACTACCACCTGGCGAGGTTTGTGTTGCAATGGTTCTTGATTCACATACGTAGTAGCATATATATATATATATATATATATATATATATATATATATATATATATATATATATATATATATATATATATATATATATATTTTTGTTTTGTCGCTGTCTCCCGCATTTGCGAGGTAGCGCAAGGAAACAGACGAAAGAAATGGCCCAATTCACCCCCATACACATATATATACATACGTCCACACACGCAAATATACATACCTACACAGATTTCCATTGTTCTCCCCAGACGCTTCACATGCCCTGATTCAATCCACTGACAGCACGTCAACTCCGGTATACCACATCGATCCAATTCACTCTATTCCTTGCCCTCCTTTCACCCTCCAGCATGTTCAGGCCCCGATCACACAAAATCTTTTTCATTTCATCTTTCCACCTCTAATTTGGTCTCCCACTTCTCCTCATTCCCTCCACCTCCGACACATATATCCTCTTGGTCAATCTTTCCTCACTCATTCTCTCCATGTGCCCAAACCATTTCAAAACACCCTCTTCTGCTCTCTCAGCCACACTCTTTTTATTTCCACACATCTCTCTTACCCTTACGTTACTTAGTCGATCAAACCACCTCACACCACATATTGTCCTCAAACATCTCATTTCCAGCACATCCATCCTCCTGCGCACAACTCCATCCATAGCCGACGCCTCGCAACCATACAACATTGTTGGAACCACTATTCCTTCAAACATACCCATCTTTGATTTCCGAGATAATGTTCTCGACTACCACACATTCTTCAAGGCTCCCAGGATTTTTGCCCCCTCCCCCACCCTATGATCCACTTCCGCTTCCATGGTTCCATCCGCTGCCAGATCCACTCCCAGATATCTAAAACACTTTACTTTACCAGTTTTTCTCCATTCAAACTTACCTCCCAATTGACTTGACCCTCAACCCTACTGTACCTAATAACCTTGCTCTTATTCACATTTACTCTTAACTTTCTTCTTTCACACACTTTACCAAACTCAGTCACCAGATTCTGCAGTTTCTCACATGAATCAGCCACGAGCGCTGTATCATCAGCGAACAACAACTGACTCACTTCCCAAGCTCTCTCATCCCCAACAGACTTCATACTTGCCCCTCTTTCCAAAACTCTTGCATTCACCTCCCTAACAACCCCATCCATAAACAAATTAAACAACCATGGAGACATCACACACCCCTGCCGCAAACCTACATTCACTGAGAACCAATCACTTTCCTCTCTTCCTACACGTACACATGCCTTACATCCTCGATAAAAACTTTTCACTGCTTCTAACAACTTGCCTTCCACAGAGCATCTCTATCAACTCTATCATATGCCTTCTCCAGATCCATAAATGCTACATACAAATCCATTTGCTTTTCTAAGTATTTCTCACATACATTCTTCAAAGCAAACACCTGATCCATACATTCTCTACCACTTCTGAAACCACACTGCTCTTCCCCAATCAGATGCTCTGTACATGCCTTCACCCTCTCAATCAATACCCTCCCATATAATTTACCAGGAATACTCAACAAACTTATACCTCTGTAATTTGAGCACTCACTCTTATCCCCTTTGCCTTTGTACAATGGCACTATGCACGCATTCCGCCAATCCTCAGGCAACTCACAATGAGTCATACATTAATTAAATAACCTTACCAACCAGTCAATAATACAGTCACCCCCTTTTTTAACAAATTCCACTACAATACCATCCAAACCTGCTGCCTTGCTGGCTTTCATCTTCCGCAAAGCTTTTACTACCTCTTCTATGCTTACCAAATCATTTTCCCTAACCCTCTCTCTTAGCACACCACCTCGACCAAAACACCCTATATCTGCCACTCTATCATCAAACACATTCAACAAACCTTCAAAATACTCACTCCATCTCCTTCTCACATCACCACTACTTGTTATCACCTCCACATTTGCGCCCTTCACTGAAGTTCCCATTTGCTCCCTTGTCTTACGCACTTTATTTACCTCCTTCCAGAACATGTTTTTATTCTCCCTAAAATTTAATGATACTCTCTCACCCCAACTCTCATTTGCCCTCTTTTTCACCTCTTCAACCTTTCTCTTGACCTCCTGTTTCTTTCTTTTATACATCTCCCACTCAATTGCATTTTTTCCCTGCAAAAATCGTCCAAATGCCTCTCTCTTCTCTTTCACTAATAATCTTACTTCTTCATCCCACCACTGAATACCCTTTCTAATCAACCCACTCCCCACTCTTCTCATGCCACAAGCATCTTTTGCGCAATCCATCACTGATTCCCTAAATACATCCTATTCCTCCCTCGCTCCCCTTACTTCCATTGTTCTCACCTTTTTCCATTCTGTACTCGGTCTCTCCTGGTACATCCTCACACAAGTCTCCTTCCCAAGCTCACTTACTTTCACCACCCTCTTCACCCCAACATTCACTTTTTTTTTTCTGAAAACTCATACAAAGCTTCACCTTAGCCTCCACAAGATAATGATCAGACAATCCTCCAGTTGCACCTCTCAGCACATTAACATCCAAAAGACTCTCTTTAGCGCGCCTGTCAATTAACACGTAATCCAATAACGCTCTCTGGCCATCTCTCCTACTTACATACGTATACTTATGTATATCTCACTTTTTAAACCAGGTATTTCCAATCACCAGTCCTTTTTCAGCACATAAATCTGTAAGCTCTTCACTATTTCCATTTACAACACTGAACACCCCATGTATACCAATTATTCCCTATATAGGTTTGTATGTTCTATGAAGGTGCGCGTTCATATGCACTTTATTCGTGTATATATATATATATATATATATATTTATATATATATATATATATATATATATATATATATATATATATATATATATATATATATATATATATATATATATATATATATATATATATATATATATATATATATATCGATAAAAACTTTTCACTCCTTCCAACAATTTGCCTCCCAGATCATATATTCTGAATACCTTCCACAAATCATCTCTATCAACTCTAACATATCACTTCTCCAAATCTATAAATGCTCCATACAAAACCATTTCCATTTTTAAGTATTTCTCACATATATTATTCAACGCAAAAACTTGATCCACATATCATATATCGCTTTTGAAACCACACTGCTTCTCCCCAATCTGATGCTCTGTACATGCCTTCACCCTCTCAATCAAAACTCTCCCATATAGTCTCCCAGGAATAATCAACAAACTTATACATCGGTAATATATATATATATATATATATATATATATATATATATATATATATATATATATATATATATATATATATATATATATATATATATATATATCTATAAATGCTCCATACAAAACCATTTCCATTTTTAAGTATTTCTCACATATATTATTCAACGCAAAAAACTTGATCCACATATCATATATCGCTTTTGAAACCACACTGCTTCTCCCCAATCTGATGCTCTGTACATGCCTTCACCCTCTCAATCAAAACTCTCCCATATAGTCTCCCAGGAATAATCAACAAACTTATACATCGGTAATATATATATATATATATATATATATATATATATATATATATATATATATTTTTTTTTATTTTTTTATTTTTTTTGCTTTGTCGCTGTCTCCCGCGTTTGCGAGGTAGCGCAAGGAAACACACGAAAGAAATGGCCCAACCCACCCCCATACACATGTATATACATACGTCCACACACGCAAAATATACATACCTACACAGCTTTCCATGCTTTACCCCAGACGCTTCACATGCCCCGATTCAATCCATTGACAGCACGTCAACCCCGGTATACCACATCGCTCCAATTCACTCTATTCCTTACCCTCCTTTCACCCTCCTGCATGTTCAGGCCCCGATCACACAAAATCTTTTTCACTCCATCTTTCCACCTCCAATTTCGTCTCCCTCTTCTCCTCGTTCCCTCCACCTCCGACACATATATCCTCTTGGTCAATCTTCCCTCACTCATTCTCTCCATATGCCCAAACCATTTCAAAACACCCTCTTCTGCTCTCTCAACCACGCTCTTTTTATTTCCACACATCTCTCTTACCCTTACGTTAGTTACTCGATCAAACCACCTCACACCACACATTGACTTCAAACATCTCATTTCCAGCACATCCATCCTCCTGCGCACAACTCTATCCATAGCCCACGCCTCGAAACCATACAACATTGTTGGAAACAATATTCCTTAAAACATACCCAATTTTGCTTTCCGAGATAATGTTCTCGACTTCCACACATTCTTCAAGGCTCACAGAATTTTCGCCCCCTCCCCCACCCTATGATCCACTTCCGCTTCCATGGTTCCATCCGCTGCCAGATCCACTCCCAGATATCTAAAACACTTCACTTCCTCCAGTTTTTCTACATTCAAACTCACCTCCCAATTGACTTGACCCTCAACCCTACTGTACCTAATAACCTTGCTCTTATTCACATTTACTCGTAACTTTCTTCTTTCACACACTTTACCAAACTCAGTCACCAGCTTCTGCAGTTTCTCACATGAATCAGCCACCAGCGCTGTATCATCAGCGAACAACAACTGACTCACTTCCCAAGATCTCTCATCCCAACAGACTTCATACTTGCCCCTCTCTCCAAAACTCTTGCATTCACCTCCCTAACAACCCATCCATAAACAAATTAAACAACCATGGAGAAATCACACACCCCTGCCGCAAACCTACATTCACTAAGAACCAATCACTTTCCTCTCTTCCTACACGTACACATGCCTTACATCCTCGATAAAAACTTTTCACTGATTCTAACAACTTGCCTCCCACACCATATATTCTTATTACCTTCCACAGAGCATCTCTATCAACTCTATCATATGCCTTCTCCAGATCCATAAATGCTACATACAAATCCATTTGCTTTTCTAAATATTTCTCACATACAATCTTCAAAGGAAACACCTGATCCACACATCCTCTACCACTTCTGAAACCACACTGCTCTTCCCCAATCTGATGCTCTGTACATGCCTTCACCCTCTCAATCAATACCCTCCCATATAATTTACCAGGAATACTCAACAAACTTATACCTCTGTAATTTGAGCACTCACTCTTATCCCCTTTGCCTTTGTACAATGGCACTATGCACGCATTCCGCCAATCCTCAGGCACCTCACCGTGAGTCATACATACATTAAATAAGCTTTCCAGCCAGTCAATAATACAGCCACCCCATTCTTTAATAAGTTCCACTGCAATACCATGCAAACTTGCTGTCTTGCTGGCTTTCATCTTCCGCAAAGCTTTTACTACCTCTTCTCTGTTTACCAAATCATTTTCTCTAACTCTCTCACTTTGCACACCACCTCGACCAAAACACCCTATATCTGCCACTCTATCATCAAACACATTCAACAAACCTTCAAAATACTCACTCCATCTCCTTCTCACATCACCACTACTTGTTATCACCTCCTCATTTGCGCCCTTCACTGAAGTCCCAATATGCTCCCTTGTCTTACGCACTTTATTTACCTCCTTCCAGAACATCTTTTTATTCTCCCTAAAATTTAATGATACTCTCTCACCCCAACTCTCATTTGCCCTCTTTTTCACCTCTTGCACCTTTCTCTTGACCTCCTGTCTCTTTCTTTTATACATCATCCACTCAATTGCATTTTTTCCCTGCAAAAATCGACCAAATGCCTCTCTCTTCTCTTTCACTAATAATCTTACTCCTTCATCCCACCACTCACTACCCTTTCTAATCAACCCACCTCCCATTCTTCTCCTTCCACAAGCATCTTTTGCTCAATCCATCACTGATTCCCTAGATACATCTCATTCCTCCCCAACTCCCCTTACTTCCATTGTTCTCACCTTTTTCCATTCTGTACTCAGTCTCTCCTGGTACTTCCTCACACAGGTGTCCTTCCCAAGCTCACTTACTCTCACCACCCTCTTCACCCCAACATTCACTCTTCTTTTCTGAAAACCCATACAAATCTTCACCTTTGCCTCCACAAGATAATGATCAGACATCCCTCCAGTTGCACCTCTCAGCACATTTACATCCAAAAGACTCTCTTTCGCACGCCTGTCAATTAACACGTAATCCAATAACGTTCTCTGGCCATCTGTCCTACTTACATACGTACACTTATGTATATTTCGCTTTTTAAACCAGGTATTTCCAATCACCAGATCTTTTTCAGCACATAAATCTACAAGCTCTTCACCATTTCCATTTACAACACTGAACACCCCATGTATACCAATTATTCCCTCAACTGCCACATTACTCACCTTTGCATTCAAATCACCCATCACTATAACCCGGTCTCGTGCATCAAAACCACTAACACACTCATTTAGCTGCTCCCAAAACACTTGCCTCTCATGATCTTTCTTCTCATGCCCAGGTGCATATGCACCAATAATCACCCACCTCTCTCCATCAACTTTCAGTTTTACCCATATTAATCGAGTATTTACTTTCTTACATTCTATCACATACTCCCACAACTCCTGTTTCAGGAGTATTGCTACTCCTTCCCTTGCTCTTGTCCTCTCACTAACCCCTGACTTTACTCCCCAGACATTCCCAAACCACTCTTCCCCTTTACCCTTGAGCTTCGTTTCACTCAGAGCCAAAACATCCAGGTTCCTTTCCTCAAACATACTACCTATCTATCCTTTTTTCACATATTGGTTACATCCACACACATTTAGGCACCCCACTCTGAGCCTTCGAGGAGGATGAGCACTCCCCGCGTGACTCCTTCTTCTGTTTCCCATTCGTAGAAAGTTAATACAAGGAGGGGAGGATTTCTGTCCCCCCGCTCCCGTCCCCTCTAGTCGCTTTCTACGACACGCGAGGAATAAGTGGGAAGTATTCTTTCACCCCTATCCCCAGGGATAATATATATATATATATACATATACACATACACACATATACACATACACACGCACATATACACACACACACACATACATATATATACATATGAAAAATGTAAGAAACAATTTAGAAAACTGAAACTTCTAGCTTGAAATGAATGAAAAAAATGAATGGGAGGTGGGTTGATTAGAAAGGGTAGTGAGTGGTGGGATGAAGAAATAAGAGTATTAGTGAAAGAGAAGAGAGAGGCATTTGGACGATTTTTGCAGGGAAAAAATGCAATTGAGTGGGAGATGTATAAAAGAAAGAGACAGGAGGTCAAGAGAAAGGTGCAAGAGGCGAAAAAAAGGGCAAATGAGAGTTGGGGTGAGAGAGTATCATTAAATTTTAGGGAGAATAAAAAGATGTTCTGGAAGGAGGTAAATAAAGTGCGTAAGACAAGGGAGCAAATGGGAACTTCAGTGAAGGGCGCAAATGGGGAGGTGATAACAAGTAGTGGTGATGTGAGAAGGAGATGGAGTGAGTATTTTGAAGGTTTGTTGAATGTGTTTGATGATAGAGTGGCAGATATAGGGTGTTTTGGTCGAGGTGGTGTGCAAAGTGAGAGGGTTAGGGAAAATGATTTGGTAAACAGAGAAGAGGTAGTGAAAGCTTTGCGGAAGATGAAAGCCGGCAAGGCAGCAGGTTTTGAATGGTATTGCAGTGGGATTTATTAAAAAAGGGGGTGTCTGTATTGTTGACTGGTTGGTAAGGTTATTTAATGTATGTATGACTCATGGTGAGGTGCCTGAGGATTGGCGGAATGCGTGCATAGTGCCATTGTACAAAGGCAAAGGGGATAAGAGTGAGTGCTCAAATTACAGAGGTATAAGTTTGTTGAGTATTCCTGGTAAATTATATGGGAGGGTATTGATTGAGAGGGTGAAGGCATGTACAGAGCATCAGATTGGGGAAGAGCAGTGTGGTTTCAGAAGTGATAGAGGATGTGTGGATCAGGTGTTTGCTTTGAAGAATGTATGTGAGAAATACTTAGAAAAGCAAATTAATTTGTATGTAGCATTTATGGATCTGGAGAAGGCATATGATAGAGTTGATAGAGATGCTCTGTGGAAGGTATTAAGAATATATGGTGTGGGAGGAAAGTTGTTAGAAGCAGTCAAAAGATTTTATCGAGGATGTAAGGCGTGTGTACATGTAGGAAGAGAGGAAAGTGATTGGTTCTCAGTGAATGCAGGTTTGTGGCAGGGGTGTGTGATGTCTCCATGGTTGTTTAATTTGTTTATGGATGGGGTTGTTAGGAAGGTAAATGAAAGAGTTTTGGAAAGAGGGGCAAGTATGAAGTCTGTTGGGGATGAGAGAGCTTGGGAAGTGAGTCAGTTGTTGTTCGCTGATGATACAGCGCTGGTGGCTGATTCATGTGAGAAACTGCAGAAGCTGGTGACTGAGTTTGGTAAAGTGTTTGGAAGAAGAAAGTTAAGAGTAAATGTGAAAAAGAGCAAGGTTATTAGGTATAGTAGGGTTGAGGGTCAAGTCAATTGGGAGGTGAGTTTGAATGGAGAAAAACTGGAGGAAGTGAAGTGTTTTAGATATCTGGGAGTGGATCTGGCAGCGGATGGAACCATGGAAGCGGAAGTGGATCATAGGGTGGGGGAGGGGGCGAAAATTCTGGGGGCCTTGAAGAATGTGTGGAAGTCGAGAGCATTATCTCGGAAAGCAAAAAATGGGTATGTTTGAAGGAATAGTGGTTCCAACAATGTTGTATGGTTGCGAGGCGTGGGCTATGGATAGAGTTGTGCGCAGGAGGATGGATGTGCTGGAAATGAGATGTTTGAGGACAATGTGTGGTGTGAGGTGGTTTGATCGAGTGAGTAACGTAAGGGTGAGAGAGATGTGTGGAAATAAAAAGAGCGTAGTTGAGAGAGCAGAAGAGGGTGTTTTGAAGTGGTTTGGGCACATGGAGAGAATGAGTGAGGAAAGATTGACCAAGAGGATATATGTGTCGGAGGTGGAGGGAACGAGGAGAAGAGGGAGACCAAATTGGAGGTGGAAAGATGGAGTGAAAAAGATTTTGTTTGATCGGGGCCTGAACATGCAGGAGGGTGAAAGGAGGGCAAGGAATAGAGTAAATTGGAGCGATGTGGTATACCGTGGTTGACGTGCTGTCAGTGGATTGAATCAGGGCATGTGAAGCGTCTGGGGTAAACCATGGAAAGCTGTGTAGGTGTGTATATTTGCGTGTGTGGACGTATGTATATACATGTGTATGGGGGGGTGGGGGTTGGGCCATTTCTTTCGTCTGTTTCCTTGCGCTACCTCGCAGACGCGGGAGACAGCGACAAAGTATAATAAAAAAAAAATATATATATATATATATATATATGTATATATACATATACATATATATATATATATATATATATATATATATATATATATATATATATATATATATATATATATATATATATATATATATATATATATATATATATATATATATATATATATATATATATATATATATATATATATATATATATATATATATATATATATATATATATATATATATATATATATATATATATATATATATATATATATATATATATATATATATATATATATATATATATATATATATATATATATATATATATATATATATATATATATATATGGTGTGGGAGGCAAGTTGTTAGAAGCAGTGAAAAGTTTTTATCGAGGATATAAGGCATGTGTACGTGTAGGAAGAGAGGAAAGTGATTCGTTCTCAGTGAATGTAGGTTTGCGGCAGGGGTGTGTGATGTCTCCATGGTTGTTTAATTTGTTTATGGATGGGGTTGTTAGGGAGGTGAATGGAAGAGTTTTGGAAAGAGGGGCAAGTATGAAGTCTGTTGGGGATGAGAGAGCTTGGGAAGTGAGTCAGTTGTTGTTCGCTGATGATACAGCGCTGGTGGGTGATTCATGTGAGAAACTGGAGAAGCTGGTGACTGAGTTTGCTAAAGTGTGTGAAAGAAGAAAGTTAAGAGTAAATGTGAATAAGAGCAAGGTACAGTAGCGTTGAGGGTCAATTCAATTGGGAGATGAGTTTGAATGGAGAAAAACTGGAGGAAGTGCAGTGTTTTAGATATCTGGGAGTGGATCTGGCAGCGGATGGAACCATGGAAGCGGAAGTGGATCATAGGGTGGGGGAGGGGGCGAAAATTCTGTGAGCCTTGAAGAATGTGTGGAAGTCGAGAACATTATCTCGGAAAGCAAAAATGGGTATGTTTTAAGGAATAGTGGTTCCAACAATGTTGTGTGGTTGCGAGGCGTGGACTATGGATAGAGTTGTGCGCAGGAGGATGGATGTGCTGGAAATGAGATGTTTGAGGACAATGTGTGGTGTGAGGTGGTTTGATCGAGTAAGTAACGTAAGGGTAAGAGAGATGTGTGGAAATAAAAAGAGCGTGGTTGAGAGAGCAGAAGAGGGTGTTTTGAAATGGTTTGGTCACATGGAGAGAATGAGTGAGGAAAGATTGACCAAGAGGATATATGTGTCGGAGGTGGAGGGAACGAGGAGAAGAGGGAGACCAAATTGGAGGTGGAAAGATGGAGTGAAAAAGATTTTGTGTGATCGGGGCCTGAACATGCAGGAGGGTGAAAGGAGGGCAAAGAATAGAGTGAATTGGAGCGATGTGGTATACAGGGGTTGACGTGCTGTCAGTGGATTGAATCAAGGCATGTGAAGCGTCTGGGGTAAACCATGGAAAGCTGTGTAGGTATGTATATTTGCGTGTGTGGACGTGTGTATGTACATGTGTATGGGGGGGGGGGGGGGTTGGGCCATTTCTTTCGTCTGTTTCCTTGCGCTACCTCGCAAACACGGGAGACAGCGACAAAGTATAAAAAAAAAAAAAAAAAATATATATATATATATATATATATATATATATATATATATATATATATATATATATATATATATATATATATATATATATATATATATATATATATATATATATATATATACATATATATATATATATATCTTTTTTTTCATTACTTTTTCGATGAATGCAGCTTACATCTGATATTGTCCTCAATCTTTTCATTCCTAACACATCCATCCTCCTCTGTAAAATCCTATCTAATGTCCTTGCCTGGGAACCATATTACATTTTTGGAACCAATATTCCTTCAAATATACCCATTTTTGCTCTTCGGTGTTACGTTCTCTCCTATCAAAAATTCTTTATCGCTCTCAAAACCTTCGTCCCTCCCCATATCTTGTCACTCAGTTCTGCTTCCAAATCTCCGTCCTCTTCTAAGTCCACTTCAAGATATCTAAAACTTCCCACTTCTTCTAGTTTTCCTCCATTCAAACTAAAATCCCAATTAACTTGTCCCTCCAGCCTCCTGAACCTGATAAACTTTCTTTTATTTACATTTACTGTCAACTTTCTCCTTCACACACTTTTCTAAACCCAGTCGCCAGTTTCTGCAGTTTCTCACACGGGTCATCCACTAGAGTTGTACCATCGGCAAACAGCAACTGAGACACTTCCCAAACTCCCTTATGTCTATCTTCACCCTTCCCCCAACAACATTTGCACTCACCTCACTAAGCACCCCATCTATAAGCAAATTACACAACCATAGGGACATCACACACCCCTGCAGTAGACCGACATTTACTGGCAACCAATCACTCCCCTCTCTCCCTACTCGTACAGATGCCCTACATCCTTGGTAAATATTTTCACTTTTAGGAACTTACCTCGCACACCATATATACTCTTAAGACTTTCCGCAGCGCATCTCTATCAGCCCTACTGTATGCCCTCTCCAGATCCAGAAATGCTATATACAAATCCGCCTGTTTTTCTAAGTATTTCTCACATTCACTCTTCTAAGTAAACACCTGATCCACACATCCTCTATCACTCCTGAAACCACACTGCTCTTCACCAATCTGATGCTCTGTACACGCCTTCACCCTCTTAATACCCTCCCATGCAATTTCCCAGGAATATTGAACGACCTATGCCTCTGTAGTTTGAACCTTCACCTTTATACCCTTTGCCTTTGTAAAATGACGCTATGCATGAATACCGCCAATACTCAGGCACTTCACTATGGTCCATCCATACATTGAATATCTTACCAACCAATCAATAACACAGTCACCCCCTTTTTTAATTAATTCCATTGCATTGCCATCCAAACCCGTCGGGTTGACAAATTTCATTTTCCTGAAAGCCTTCAATACCTCTTCCCTCTTAAGCAAACCAATCTCCTTAACTTTGCACACCACCCCGACCAAAACACCCTGTGTCCGCCACTCTATCAAACTCATTCAACAAACTTTGAAAATATTCACTCCATCTATTTCTTACTCCATCACTACTTGTATTACCTCCCCATTTGCACCCTTTACCGATGTTCCCATTTGTTCTTTTGTCTTATGCATGTTATTTACCTCCTTCCAAAGCATGTTTTTATTCTCCTTAAAGTTTAATGATACACTCTTACCCAAATTCTCATTTGCCTTTTTTTCAGCCCTTGCACCTTTCTCTTGACCTCCTGCCTCTTCCTTTTATACATCTCCCAGTTATTTGCACTCTTTCCTTGCAAGTATCGTCCAAACACCTCTCTTTTCTCTTTCACCACTCACTGACCTTTCTATATAGTTTCTCGTTGTCAAATCTTCTCACACTGAGTATATTGTTTAACAGAAATGTAAATACGGTCACACTAGATGCTTGGATATGTAAGATGCATACGATAAAGTAACACTCGATTGCTTTCTTATAGGATTAAACTTATGCCACTGGGACGATATATACCTCTCTCCCTGCTCCCTAACAGGCCTTTGTGACTTCTACACTTCGAGGGAGTTGTTCTTGCCTTACGTGTTCGCCATGATCGTCCGCAAGGCCAGTCCTCTGGTCCTTCCCATCAACCAAAGGTAACCCTCTATAGAGGTGTGAGGTAGGATTACATCAGCACCGTATCTTACGGTGAATAAATACCCCTAATGCTTTCAGAATGGACGAATTCAAGAAATTTTATGTTGTTGTACGACAATATTAAGTCATTAGTGTTATATCTATCGTGACTCGTTTGATTTGTCTCATGCAAGGAATCATAGAAACACTCTGCAACATATTGTCTTATATACACATCTCCAGCCTTGTTGAAGTAACTTGTGCATTCCTTACTCACACTTTACTCAGTGGTCTTCGGCAGGACGAGGACTGTATGATTTGAGGTAACTGAAGCTTATCATGTTGGTAACCAGCTCATGATGTAGTGGTGGAATGAACGTTTGAGTTAGTCAGATTATCTCATTAATCCTATGTGTGGACTGCTTGTTAACGGCCAATGTTTGCTTAACATTCATTAACTGTTTGTTGTATTTTCAGGTTTTCTCATCACACGTTTCGCTTCATCAGATAAAGTGTGAATTGATATAATGTCATATTCATTTTCCACTGTATTCCTGAAATACATGAGACTTTTCGAACACACGATCACTGCCTATCCTCAGTCACATTCATTATAAATGATACAACAGAATAGAAAGAACGAAACAGGAATGAATCACATCTTGTAGTGGTACAAATCAGAGCAGTGACGTAGACAATATGATGATTGTTGGACCGAGGTCTTTGAAGTTCATGCGTGGTAGTGTGGCCAGAAGGGGTCAAACTCTTTGGGTCAACAATTGTAGTGGAGATAGAGAGTTTTATATTATGTTCCTGCAACATATGTAGTTTCGGGCCCTTAACAACATATACAACGGCAACGTAACATCACTAACTAATCAGCACTTTACTGAAAGCTTGATAATACTGAAAGACTACCACAACTCTATAAAACAACAGATAACAAAAGCCATGCACAGAAGAGAACATAATCCCTTCAAAAGATATCAGAGTATCGGACAACCTAAACTCTATGATTATTCTTTAACGCTCCCCAAATGACACTAGGCTCTCTACCTTCATTTTATGACTTGCGAAGTTGTGTGGTGAGAAACAGCAGGTACAGCGAATGCCTGGTTTAAAGAAGAGACATACACGTCTGTGAGCAAGATATACAAGAGTGTGAAATTGGAACCTTTGTATATGAATGTGCTGAGAGAAGCAGCTGATGATATATCTCATGATTGTCTTTTTGATGCAAGAGTGAAGATTTGTGAAGGTTTTCGGAAAAGAGATAACAATATCGGTCCGAAGAGAGGGCGAGAGTAAGCGTGCTTGGAAAAGAGACTTATGGGGAGAAATACCAGGAGAGATTGAATGAAGAATGGCAAAACGTGAGAGTAAATGAAGCATGGTGTGTGGGTGAGGAATGAGAAGTATTTGGGGAAGCAGCGATGGCGTGTGCAAGAGATGCATGTACCAAGCGAAAGGTGGGAGGAGGTAGGTAGACTGAAAAAGGGTAGTGAGTAATAGAATGAAAATGAATAGTTGCAAGTAAACGACCGGGGGATGTATGAGAGAAATTGGCAGGAGGTTAAGAGGCTGACGAATGAGAGTTGGGTTGAGCGAGTACTAGCAAACTTTAGGGACAATAAGGTGTTTTGGAAGGAAAACAAGAGAAAAAATGGGAACTCGGGTGAAAGAGGCAAAAGGGGAACTGGCAACAGATATTGGTGAAGGGGAGAGGAGATGGAGTGAGTATTATGAATGACTATTGAATGTGTTTGATGATAGAGTGGCAGATATAGGGTGTTTTGATCGGGGTGGTGTGCGAAGTGAGAGAATCAGGGAGAATGGTCTGGTAAAGAAAAAAGAGTTAGATAAAGCCTTACGTAAGATGAATTGTGACAAGGCGCTGAAGCGGATGTTATCGCAGTTGAATTTATTAAGAAAGGGGGTGACTGTGTTGTTGATTAATTGAGTAGGACTTTCAGTGTATGTATGGAGTATAATGAGGTGCTTGAGGGTTGGCGAAATGCATGGATAGTGCCACTATGCAAAGGCAGGGGGAATGAATGTGAATGCTCAAACTACAGAGGCATAAGTTTGTTGAGTGTACTTGGTAAGTTGTATAGGAAGGCGATGATTGAAAGGGTGAAGGCATGTGCAAATATTCAGACTGATGGGAAAAGAGACTGGTTTCAGAATTGGTAGAGGATGTGTGGATCAAGTGTTTGCTTCCAAGAAAGTGTGTGAACAATATTTGGAGAAACAGATGGATTTGTATGTGACATTTATAGATATGGAGAAAGCGGTTGATATAGAATCCTTGTGGAATATACAGTACGAGAGGAAGGCTGTTCGGAGCAGAGAGCATTTTTTTTCAGTGTATAAGACATGTCTACGAGTATGAATCGAAGAGAGAATTGTTCTAAATAAAAGGTGGGCTACAGCAAGGATGTGTGATGTCAAAACCACTGGTGTTTAATTTGTCTATGGATGGTTGTGGTGAGGCGGGTAGATAAGAGTCTTGGAGAGAGGAGCGAGTACACAGTCTGTTGGTGATAAAGCTTAGGAAGGGAGTCATTTGTTGTTTGCTGATGATACAACACTAATTCCAAATTCCAATGAGAAACTGTAAAAGTTAGTGACTGAGTTTGGAAGAGTGCGTGAAAGGAGAATGTTGCGAGAAAATGTGAATAAGAGCAAGTTTTCTAGGTTTAGCAGATTAAAGTCTAGGTTGATTGCGGTGTAAGTTTGAATGGAGAAAAAATGAGGGAAGTGAAATGTTTTAGATACCTGGGAGTGGACATGGCAGCGGATGGAACCCTGGAAGCGAAAATGAGTCATAGGGTGGAGAAGGGAGCGAAGGTTCTGGGAGCACAGAAGAATGCATGGAAAGAGAAATCGTTAATTGGGGGGGGGGGGGGGCAAAAATTGGTATCTTTGAAGATATATTAGTCCAAACAATATCTTACGGATGCGAGGCATGGGATATAGGTAAGTTAGGCTGTGTGGAAAAGATGAATGTGTCGGAAATAAGATGTTAGAGGACAGTATGCGGTGTGAGGTGGTTGATCGAGTAAGCAATGAAAGGGTAATAGGGATGACTATTGATAAAAAGAACGTGGTTGAGGGAGCAGAAGGTATGCTGAAATGGTTTGGAGATATGAGGAGAATGAGTGAGTAAAGGTTGACAAAGAGGATATATGTGTCAGAGGAAATAAGGCGAATGAAGAGACGAGACCAAATTGGAGTTGGAAAGAGGGACTGAAAAATAGATTGAGCGATCGGATCCTGAACATGCGGAAGGGTGGAAGATGAGCACAGGATAGAGTTAATCAGAACATTGTGGTATACAGGGGCCGACGTGTTGGCAGTGGATTGACCCAATGCATGTGAAACGTCCGGAGTAAACCACTGAAAGATTTGTGGAGCCCGTATGTGGATAGGGAGCTGTGGTTTCAGTGCATTACATAAGACAGATTGAGAATGGATGTGAAGGGATGCGTCTGTCGTTTGTCTGTTCCTGCCGATACATTGCTAACGCAGGAGACGGCGATCATGTGGTACTAAGACAAGTGTTCGTCGATAGGATCATGAAGGTGACGGAGACAGGACTGTACAGCCACTGGCTAGAAACTGGCATCCCGAACTCTACCTCCTGCGCCTGGATTCCCACCAAGATCACCGTCAACACTTCCCTCTCCGTCACCAACCTCTGGGTAACGCAAGACACATCAAACTTCACAAGAATTCTCATAACATACAATAAGGGTTCATGTATGTCACATTATGATGAATTATTGCCTTTATGTCTCCATCTCTCCCAACTAACGCTACCTGCTTCCAGGGTATGTTCGTTGTCTTCGGTGTCGGACATCTCCTAAGTTTTCTGGTGTTGTGCTTCGAGCTTGGAGGCGATCGTGTTCTTCGGTCGATCAGCTTCAGTAAATGAACATCAGACTGGCAGCTCAGGATGTAGTCTGTTTGCCCATTTGTGTTAATCAGTTCAGTTTCAAGTTTGTGTACTGTCTAGAGAATCATACGAAACATTGTTAAAAAATACATACTTTAGATAAATCATATGAATTAATGATTTTGAGGACACATTACAATACAGCTAAATAAACGTCAATAGGGAAGAAAATTCATGAACGAGACCTCAGTTACTTGTATGAGGGAACAACTCACATATGCTAGATAGCTACGTGAAAATGGAATTGAATGTAATATTTACAAAAATGACACATGAAAATCTATGTATGTAAACAGAATAGTAATTCCCAACTTTATCAAATGAAGCAATTGGTTTACAGGTAAACATTAGTGTCATTTACCATTCACCCAACACATTCTAAAGCTGATCGGAGAATCGGAAGCTAAGAGTAAACGGTAGGTATTGGTTCAAGAAATTCTGTAGCACGTCACCACCGTCACAAGCATAACATGTCACTCCCGTCACAAGCATAACACGTCACCAGTTACCACGTCACCACAGGCACAAGCATAACACGTCACCAGAGTCACAAGCAAAACATGTCACCAGAGTCACAAGCATAACATGTCACCACAGTCACAAGCATAACACGTCACCAGAGTCACAAGCATAACACGTCACCAGAGTCACAAGCATAACACGTCACCAGAGTCACAAGCATAACAAGTCACCACAGTCACAAGCATAACACGTCACCACAGTCACAAGCATAACACGTCACCACAGTCACAAGCATAACACGTCACCACAGTCACAAGCATAACACGTCACCACAGTCACAAGCATAACAAGTCACCAGAGTCACAAGCATAACACGTCACCACAGTCACCACGTCACCACAGGCACAAGCATAACACGTCACCAGAGTCACAAGCATAACACGTCACCAGAGTCACAAGCATAACATGTCACCAGAGTCACAAGCATAACACGTCACCACAGTCACAAGCATAACACGTCACCACAGTCACCACGTCACCACAGGCACAAGCATAACACGTCACCACAGTCACAAGCATAACATGTCACCACAGTCACAAGTATAGAACTTCTCATACTGGCTACCTTCTCTTGGCAACAGACTCAGCTGTTATAACTGGCCACTTTTTCTGAGCTACAAACTCAGCCGTAATAACTGGCCACCTCTTCTGAGCCACAAACTCAGTGTTGATAACTGGCCACCTCCTCTGAGCCACAGGCTCAGCCGTGATAACTGGCTACCTCTTACGAGAGTCAGTAGTGGATCAGGAATTTAACTGTACTTCGTAAAAAACAAAGAAAGCAGAATTAGTTTGATAGTTTGTATGGACCGACGGTCTACCCTGTGGAAGAGAAGAACACCGCCTTCTGAACAGATCACAAAGACAGTTGCTCTGCCACCCAACACAATATTAAGTTCTTACCCTTATATATGGCTGGTGAAAAATGAAAATCATGTCTTTATAAAATGATATGTAAAATATCTACACTGTGGAGAGATGTAAGAAACACATATACGGAGTTGAGTACAAAGTTCAAACATACCAACAGTCCAATAGATCCTTTTGAGGCTGTTTGCCATAATGGAAGAGGTCAGAAATTCATAAATCACACTGGTCAACAAAGATTTTGTCCCATGTAAAAACATATATGATTCTTATGTATTTTTGCACGCTTAATCCAAATATGTCTTTAGAAGTTCTCTGCCACCAATTTTGTTTCTTTGTTCCAGCATACACGCACATCATTATTTACAGTACATATGTGCCAGTGTTCAACGGACTACGTGAAACAAAACGTTTAACAAATACAGCTATTTTCATTGTTTGTGAAGTACAATAGCTTCTCTTTGAAAGCACAAGCCCAGATAAATGAGTCACCAGGGGGTCTGTAGAAACACGACTAGAAATATTGGAACATTCAAACAGTGGCCATTCCTGAGTAGCAGTTACAGGCTAGAACTCAATATGTAAATAGTGTATTTTCCACTCTGTTGACAGATTGTGCTTTTGTGTATTCAAGTGTTGTGCTGATACCCCATCCACCATTATATTGCCGAGAAACTTTGTAAATAGTTGGAATTCTTTCTGTTACATCGCAAAAACGTTCTTTCACAACTCTCATTTAAAAATGCTATGAGCAAGACTTTGGTTGTAAAGTGGGTGACCAGGATAAAGGTTGACACCCCCCACCGATATTTGTTGTGTCACATATGTCAGGCTTCTCACAACATGGGCAAAAGGTTCACGCCGTATGCCTTTTGCCATTTCTATGGTTTAGAGAAAACCCAAAGATCTCGTCTGCGATTCAAATTTGTCTAAGAAGTCGGCCGAACTTCTGTGTTCCACGACAAAAAGCTGGAATCTCCTCCAGGATGAAAATAAAGCTGTTTTAGGTCGTGATCGTCATGTCGTTTTCAAGAATATTTCTCCCTTGAAGATGGTCTGGTGTTTTGCAATGAAGTTCCTTCTATTATGGAGGCACTTAGCCACCAATATAACATAGATGAGTGGTGCTTGTTTATTGACTCATCAAAAGTAAGCTTGAAAGCTGTTCTACTCCACGACGGCATTAAGTTCCCCTCCTTTCCTCTGACTTACGCAGCTAACATGAAGGAATCGTATGATAACATGAAGCTTCTTTTGGTAAACATTAAGTATGGGGGCTTTAAGTGGAATGTATGCGGTGACCTAAATGTTGTGGCACTTTTGCTGGTTATATGAAGTTCTGTTGTTTCCTCTGTGAGTGGGGCAGCCGGGACAAGAACAATCTTATGTAAAGAAAGTGTTGCTAAAACGAGCATCACTGATTCCATGGAAGAAGAATGTTATCAATCCTCCTCTTGTTGGTGCTGAAAAAATCTATCTGCCTCCATTACAAATCAAGCTCGGGTTGATGAGGAACTTCGTCAAAGGTATAGATAAAACTGGTCATGGATTCACATATTTGAGGAATACATTCCCCAGAATCAGTGATACAAAAACCAAGAAGAGCATTTTTGTCGGACCACAGATCAGGGAACTGCTTCGAGATGAAAAGTTTGATGAAGAGCTAAATGAAGTTAATAAAACTGCATGGCTGTCATATTGGGAAGGAATCACAAATATAGAAACTACTGTTTTTTTTTGTTTTTTTTTGTTTAATGTTGAAGGCTCCAGTCACGAACAAAAGTCTATATCAAGGCTGGGCGTTATTTGAAAAATAGAGAGAATTATAAAAAGGGAAAAGAAAAGACAAGGAAAAGTATTTATGAATTTTAGAGAAAAGTGAAAGAGCTGCCTTTTGAAAAGTTTCAGGTCATAGTTAATGGGAAAAGACATGAGAAGGTAGAGAGTTCCAAAGCTTTGACGTGTAGGAACAGAAGCAAGTTTCAAAACGGCCGATGGCCACACGATAATCTTGTAAGGCATCAGCTTGCCGAGTATTGCGGGGGCAAAAAAACAAAGTAATACCTATAGAAGAGGGAAAGTGAACCAACATTTCGGCGTAGAACAAGGGGTCAAGTATGGGAGTTAGCCTTCGATTCAACTCTGTCAAGTAAGGATGCAGAGCTAGAACCACTCCAAATGTGTGAGCAGTACTCCATACAAAGACAAATCAATCCCTTGTATAAACGGAGCAACTGTTCAGAAAAAAAAAATCGACATATTTATAGGACCCCCAGTTTCTTAGAGGCAGACTTAGCTATTCCCGTTATGTGGGGTTTCCAAGAAAGAGTGGATGTTACAGTAATGCCAAGTATGTTCATTGAGTCAAAAGGAGGAATTACAGAACCGTCAGAGGAGAGACGAAAGTTGTGAGGAATTTTCGATAGAGAGATAGGTAGAAATTGGGTTTGGGAGGCATTAGACTTAACAATATTTTGTGTACCCCGCTGAAACATCCTGTCTAAGTCTGAGTTTACTGAGGTAGTTGTGTGAAGACTAGATGCAGATTTAGTGACAGAACCGAGAGTAGAATTAAAGGATGTAAATGAATGCAGTATTGATCGTCAGCGTATGAGTACATTGGATTATTTGTGGAGGAGAGGATTGGCAGATTACTAAATAGGGATGTTCATGACGCCAAATACAACCGAAAATCGTACACTTCTACAATTTTGAGATGAGCCTTATCTACGAATGATTAGTATACACTTATTGTGAAATTTACTTGCTTTGTCACTTAAGAAAAATGTTTGATGAAAAAATTAAAAAAAAAAAAATACGATTCCGCGTGAAAGGTAATATAAGGTCCATCTATTATAATTTGTGGGCCAAAAAAATCTTGGTGATCAGCGTTGTTGCAGTATGTGTAGAGAGACACAGTGCTATTGCTTTATTGCATCCTGGTGGTTGTGACTGTATCATAGTTTCGTGAAATAGTAGTCATACCACGAGATAAACCTGAGAATCAAATGTAATATTGTGATGGGTAATTATACACACAGGAGACATGGCTTGAAGCCGAGCACCTAGAATTAGTGGCAGGCTCCAAGGCCTCCATCAACACGCGACACTGGAGCATCGGCCGCTACACAAAGACTAACAGACACATGGGCGTTAAGTGCCGCCTCCCAGCCACACGGACATACACATTACGCCAAAACTTTGGCAACACCTTTCTGGCGCCTGCTTAATTACTCGACAGACACACTGACTACACAAAACAATTCGGAAAAACGCTTTTGTTTTGAGAAAAGTTCAGTCTGCAGCTGTCCAGATGCGATTGGTTAAAACATCACAGCACACTGGTAATGTCACCCAACACAACAGTCGGACGAAAGAGGATTTTTTCGTTTCCGAACTCAGATGTGGAAGAAGAAATCCAGGAAATACAAACAAAAACCTCGCAGCACCTGACACAGGATTTGTGGGAGACAGAACAACGCAGGATGATTCATCATACGTGATACCCAAGACCGAAATCATGTATTATATATTATCTAGGACGATATTTAGTACAAAGTTTCAGACACTACAGCTTCTAACTTGCAGTTCATAAACAACTAACGAAAAAAAAGAAATAGGAATTCATTAAATGCGATGAAGACAGTTACATAGGACAAGTTTGAGAGAATATTATTATTTCAGGAAGCCCCTGAGTCCAGCCACTGAGAAGAAAGTAGATAAAACAGCGGACCAGATAAGTTTTATCCGAGGACACTGATGGAGGAGAGAACCGAGATTGGTAGACAATTGTTTGCTCTTTTCTAAAAGCCATTTGCTACGGGAAATGTTTTAGACGAATAGAAATGCTGCATTGTAATATCGATATTCAAAAAGGTAGAAGTCACTGTCCCGGAATCCTCGTCCCAATCAGCTTAACATCTGTAGCTGATAGACTAACGAAAACCATTGCTCGAGATGAGTGTGTGAATCATTTAGAGGATCACCACTTAATAAACGATTCTCACACGGTTTCGTCGAAACCATTCATGTGTGACAAACCTGCTTGATTTATCTTATGATTTCATCAATATGTATGATGAGAGTAAAGTAGTTGATGTCATCTATCTACACTTTCGAAAAGTATTTTATAAAGTTCCTCATCGAAGGTAAGTCACATGGTGTTGTACTTCGGTGGTTAGGAAATTGGTTAACTGGCCGTAAACTGAGTTGTGATTGATGGTAAAGTCTCAGAATGGTTAGACGTAACAAGTGGTGTGCCACAAGGATCAGTCTTGGAACCTGTTCTCTTTCGCATATATATTCATAATGTTGATAAAGGGTTTTACTATAAGATCTCTAGATTTGCGGATGATGCTGAAGCAGGAAACAAAAACTTACAACAGAAACTCAATGTCTTCAACTTCAAACTGATATAGATAAACTGATGGACTGGGCTCACAGGTGCCACATGAATTCTAACATTGATACGTTCAAAGTTTCACATATCGTTATTAAAGATGCGCTGCTTTCAATCACTCTGGTTGGCAAAGCATTCCATATGTTAACAGTCCTCTTGAATAAAGAATACTTCGCCTTATTCGAGATAAATCGTTTGCCCATGAGTTTCTATCCAGTACTATGAGTTAGATCAGAAGAATCAAATCTTAACTAGCTTGATATATCAAGATTATGAAAAAATATTATTGGAGCACCACTTAATCTCCTCTTTTCTAAGCTAAATAGATTTATGTCGTTTAATCTGCTCTGGGAGGATTTGCTTCTGAGCCAGGAGAGCATCTTGGTAGCTCGACGCTGCACTCTCCATTCTGTGATCAAAACTAAACACATTAACTCAGATACGATGGAAGTTTTGGATTATCATTATCATTACTATCATAATACTTATCATCATCATCATTATCATGATTATCATTATTATCATCATTATTATCATTATCGTTATTATCATTATCATCATTATTATCATAATATTATTATCATTATTATCATCATTATTACTATCATCATTATCATTATCATTATTATTATCATCATTATTACCACAATTATGAATGTCATCATTATTATTATCATCATCATTATCGTTATTATCATCATCATTATCGTTATTATCATTATCATCATTATGACCACCATCATCAATGCCATTACCATTATCATCGTTATTATCATTATCATCATTATTATCATTAATATTATCATCATTATTATCATCACTATTACTATCATCATTATAATTATCATTATTATCATCATCATTATTACCACCATTATCAATGTCATCATTATTATTATCATCATCATTATCATTATTATCATCATCATCATTATGACCACCATCATCAATGCCATTATCATTATCATCGTTATTATCATTATCATCATCATTATTAACATTATTATCATCATCATTGTTATCATCATTATTAGCAATATCATTATCATCATCATCATCATTATCATCATTATCATCATTATCATCATCATTGTTATCATGATTACCAGTATTATCATTATCATAATCATCATCAATATTATCATTATTATTATTATCATTATTATCATTAATAAGTACAGAGAACGCAGGGTATGTGCTGACAATTGTGAGGAATATAACAAATAACTATATACTATGAATTATTGTCTCACAGTACAAGATGAATAACGACGAAGAAACATGACTTGAATAATGACATGTTAGGACAAGCATGAGTCACGAGGACGAGTACACGTACTACAGTAACATGAAGAATATAAACCTTCATCACAGACAAAGTCTGAGGACAACTACGACTGATGATTATACACGAGAGGCAACGACACCACAATGTGCTGCTGGGGAACGAGACTGCTCACCACACCAGTAAACGCTCAGGCCGGACAGATCTTAACAAACACACAAACAACGTTAACTTTTACCTTCCTATAATTACTAACCCAAACTCTGGGAAATCAGCTTTGTTTTAACTAAAGTTTAGCTTCGGAGTTGACGGTAACGAATGGTTAAGATATACTGACACTTTGCTTCCTGTTACGTAGCTCGTGGGACAAACAGAACATTATTCTATCTAATCCTCTGTTTGTAGTAAATAAGATAAGTTATATATACAGTATTGGAAACAACATTTATCTACTACAATGATCAACATCTACATAAACTAATTGTGATCGAACTCATCAAGTGCAATTCTGAAATTCAACAGACAGGTCACAACGTATAGAATAACTTCCTTAACATCGACTAATAACAATTTCAAATTAGAGAAATATATAAATCTTAAATTATTACAACTTGTCATCATTTCAGAAACTATAAGAAAACATATACGGCAACTATGACTATATTTCTTCTTCAAACATGTCTGAGGCTCTGAAGACCTGCACAACCAGCCTTGTGTGTGTGTATATATATATATATATATATATATATATATATATATATATATATATATATATATATATATATATATATATATGTATATATATATATATATATATATATATATATATATATATATATATATATATATATATATATATATATATATATGTATATATATATATATATATATATATATATATATATATATATATATATATATATATATATATATATATATATATATGTATATATATATATATATATATATATATATATATATATATATATATATATATATATATATATATATATATATATATATATATATATATATATATCATTCAGCAGCCATAATGTTATGTCAGGTCAAGGTTGTTCATACACGTCATGAGTAATGGCAGATGCTCGGTTGGTGGCCAGGCAGGATCACTGGGGAGTCTACTCACCAGCGTGAAGGTCATGTCTGAACTAATCTATCAGTAAGACGGACAACGTCTTCCTCTGTCAACCAACCAACCATCACCGTCAGTTTCATCTCGAGGAAAATCGTTTACAGCTTATCAAGAGAGAACTATGTCATTACGACCTATTTCCCAGAGTCACAAAATTAATGATTTTAGAAGACTTTATAACAACTTATCGAAATTGAGGATATGTTTATGAAGCATATAAACATGAAGCGTGATATCTTACCCGTTTGTACAAATATCCAAGAAACAAACTATATCTCAATAACAACGCCTCAGTCCTCACTAGTCTATTATCGAAATGGCAAAAAAAAAAGCAATCTTGACATTCACCTAAAAACTTGCAATGTGAACAGCCAGGGAAGAGCGAGGTGGGTGAGGGCGGAGACACTCTCCAACAACGACCAATCAGCTGCGTCGTCCTGCATGACGTCACCAGGGTGGGAATGCCAATTTATTGTTGTCATTATTTATCATTTGTACTGAACAAGAACACGTATTTAGGGAGAGAAAATTTAGAATAATTTTGTCCCGTCTGTTGCTAATTATATGCGTCATTTAGAGGGGAGTCTCATAAATCGTAAGTAGGAAAAAAATCAGTCTTTTAAATGACTTTACTGAAAACTATAAGAATTTGCTGGAAATCGGTTAGTAGGAACAAAATCCAAGTAAGAACAATTCCTGTGGGTCAAATCTTAGGACGCATAAAGCAAACGCATGAAGGTTATATTGACAGTTTCTATATCTTATTTTCATCTTATTACTCTGAAAGAATATTTTTTCCTTCTCTTGATTGGTAGTTATTAGTAAATAATGACGAAGCCAGGACGCCATTTGGTAAACAAGTGATTGTCCAGGGACAATCATATGTTTACCAAATGGCGTCCTAGCTTCGTCTCTTCGATGTATATCAACTGACTGTTATATTTCTATCTTGTGTCTCGCCTGATGATGTGATTATTACACGAAAGTGCACATGGAAACTTTTCGTGTTTCATTTTCTTCGTGGACTCATAGGAATATATATATATATATATATATATATATATATATATATATATATATATATATATATATATATATATATATATATATATATGTGAGGAAGTACCAGGAGAGACTGAGTACAGAATGGAAAAAGGTGAGAACAATGGAATTAAGGGGAATGGGGGAGGAATGGGATGTATTTAGGGAATCAGTGATGGATTGCGCAAAAGATGCTTGTGGCATGAGAAGAGTGGGAGGTAGGTTGATTAGAAAGGGTAATGAGTGGTGGGATGAAGAAATAAGAGTATTAGTGAAAGAGAAGAGAGAGGCATTTGGACGATTTTTGCAGGGAAAAAATGAAATTGAGTGGGAGACGTATAAAAGAAAGAGACAGGAGGTCAAGAGAAAGGTGCAAGAGGTGAAAAAAAGGGCAAATGAGAGTTGGGGTGAGAGAGTATCATTAAATTTTAGGGAGAATAAAAAGATGTTCTGGAAGGAGGTAAACAAAGTGCGTAAGACAAGAGAGCAAATGGGAACTTCAGTGAAGGGCGCAAATGGGGAGGTGATAACAAGTAGTGGTGATGTGAGGAGATGGAGTGAGTATTTTGAAGGTTTGTTGAATGTGTTTGATGATAGAGTGGCAGATATAGGGTGTTTTGGTCGAGGTGGTGTGCAAAGTGCGAGGGTTAGGGAAAATGATTTGGTGAACAGAGAAGAGGTAGTAAAAGCTTTGCGGAAGATGAAAGCCGGCAAGGCAGCAGGTTTGGATGGTATTGCAGTGGAATTTTTTAAAAAAGGGGGTGACTGTTATTTAATGTTATGTATGTTATTTAATGTTATGTAGGTTATTTAATGTATGTATGACTCATGGTGAGGTGCCTGAGGATTGGCGGAATGCATACATAGTGCCATTGTACAAAGGCAAAGGGGATAAGAGTGATTGCTCAAATTACAGAGGTATAAGTTTGTTGAGTATTCCTGGCAAATTATATGGGAGGGTATTGATTGAGAGGATGAAGGCATGTACAGAGCATCAGATTGGGGAAGAGCAGTGTGGTTTCAGAAGTGGTAGAGGATGTGTGGATCAGGTGTTTGCTTTGAAGAATGTATGTGAGAAATACTTAGAAAAGCAAATGGATTTGTATGTAACATTTATGGATCTGGAGAAGGCATATGATAGAGTTGATAGAGATGCTCTGTGGAAGGTATTAAGAATATATGGTGTGGGAGGCAAGTTGTTAGAAGCTGCGAAAAGTTTTTATCGAGGATGTAAGGCATGTGTACGTGTAGGAAGAGAGGAAAGTGATTGGTTCTCAGTGAATGTAGGTTTGCGGCAAGGGTGTGTGATGTCTCCATGGTTGTTTAATTTGTTTATGGATGGGGTTGTTAGGGAGGTGAATGCAAGAGTTTTGGAAAGAGGGGCAAGTATGAAGTCTGTTGGGGATGAGAGAGCTTGGGAAGTGAGTCAGTTGTTGTTCGCTGATGATACAGCGCTGGTGGCTGATTCATGTGAGAAACTGCAGAAGCTGGTGACTGAGTTTGGTAAAGTGTGTGAAACAAGAAAGTTAAGAGTAAATGTGAATAAGAGCAAGGTTATTAGGTACAGTAGGGTTGAGGGTCAATTCAATTGGGAGGCGAGTTTGAATGGAGAGAAACTGAAGGAAGTGAAGTGTTTTAGATATCTGGGAGTGGATCTGGCAGCGGATGGAACCATGGAAGCGGAAGTGGATCATAGGGTGGGGGAGGGGGCGAAAATTCTGGGAGCCTTGAAAAATGTGTGGAAGTCGAGAACGTTATCTCGGAAAGCAAAAATGGGTATGTTTGAAGGAATAGTGGTTCCAACAATGTTGTATGGTTGCGAGGCGTGGACTATGGATAGAGTTGTGCGCAGGAGGATGGATGTGCTGGAAATGAGATGTTTGAGGACAATGTGTGGTGTGAGGTGGTTTGATCGAGTAAGTAACGTAAGGGTAAGAGAGATGTGTGGAAATAAAAAGAGCGTGGTTGAGAGAGCAGAAGAGGGTGTTTTGAAATGGTTTGGTCACATGGAGAGAATGAGTGAGGAAAGATTGACCAAGAGGATATATGTGTCGGAGGTGGAGGGAACGAGGAGAAGAGGGAGACCAAATTGGAGGTGGAAAGATGGAGTGAAAGAGATTTTGTGTGATCGGGGCCTGAACATGCAGGAGGGTGAGAGGAGGGCAAAGAATAGAGTGAATTGGAGCGATGTGGTATACCGGGGTTGACGTGCTGTCAGTGGATTGAATCAAGGCATGTGTATGGGGGTGGGTTGGGCCATTTCTTTCGTCTGTTTCCTTGCGCTACCTCGCAAACGCGGGAGACAGCGACAAACCAAAAAAAAAAAAAAAAAAAAAAAATATATATATATATATATATATATATACATATATATATTCATACTATTCGCCATTTCCCGCGATA
>NC_092239.1:47958362-47983516 GCF_036320965.1 Panulirus ornatus
ATAAGAATCACCAGTTAAACGGACAGATGAGAGATTTATTCTCTCGTAGTCTTTTGTATAATGAATGTCAACAAAATTCTCATGACAATATTAGGAAACAGACCTATCTGATTTGCTAAGTACGAAATCTAATTTCTACATTTCACATAGATAAGCTTATCATAAGTAGATGCTCACATTACAGAATCCCCGTTGAACATCATACCAAAAGAGACCGTGCTTTACACTAAGCCTCGCACAACATGTATATGTAGTCTTAGAGCACATTCGGTAGTAAGCAATCCTACTAATATAGAATTTCTTTGAGGAACGCTCAATCGGAATTCCCTGTAGAAAATTTTGACATATTTAGGCAAAGTCTTGCTTAAATGTCTTCTTTTATGAAAATCTCTAAGGAAAACCTAATATTCATACACTGGTAATAAAAACCAAGTCATATATATCAATAACAGAATTATAAAGCCCGAAGTAATGGTACCTTTCACGACGTGTGTGTGGCAGCAGCAAATGTGAGGAGTGAGGTGTGGACGGCTCAAGGGTTACCGGAGGAGTGACTCGGTGTAACGTCCATTTCCGGGTATTTATAGTCTCTGGGAATGTAGAAGATAACTCATCTTTCACGTACATTATTCAGACACCGGTGTATTACAGATATAATTCATGATCATAGATAATTATCAAAGTGATAAAGAATATCAATAAGATTCTATGTTTAAATACTTGTACTTTAATTCTTTAATCCGTATAATCAAAAGACGAAACAGTTTCTTTTTTTATAAAAAGTACAAAGATATTTAAACCTGCGAGTGAGATCACAGAGATGTATCCGGAGATGTTATTAACACAAAGGTCAATAATGTAAACAACACCATCCTGAGGGCTGCTGAGGCCCCTATTCCTAAGATCCCTACAATATTCACAAAGCGTAGAGTTCCTTGGTGGATACCAGATAGTCGAAATGCACTGCGTGAGCGCAATAGGAAATATAAGATTTTCGACAGAGCCTCCGATAACAATTTCATTGCATATAAACAAACGAATGATTTGGTAAACAGAGAAGAGGTAGTAAAAGCTTTGCGGAAGATGAAAGCCGGCAAGGCAGCAGGTTTGGATGGTATTGCAGTGGAATTTATTAAAAAAGGGGGTGACTGTATTGTTGACTGGTTGGTAAGGTTATTTAATGTATGTATGACTCATGGTGAGGTACCTGAGGATTGGCGGAATGCGTGCATAGTGCCATTGTACAAAGGCAAAGGGGATAAGAGTGAGTGCTCAAATTACAGAGGTATAAGTTTGTTGAGTATTCCTGGTAAATTATATGGGAGGGTATTGATTGAGAGGGTGAAGGCATGTACAGAGCATCAGATTGGGGAAGAGCAGTGTGGTTTCAGAAGTGGTAGAGGATGTGTGGATCAGGTGTTTGCTTTGAAGAATGTATGTGAGAAATACTTAGAAAAGCAAATGGATTTGTATGTAGCATTTATGGATCTGGAGAAGGCATATGATAGAGTTGATAGAGATGCTCTGTGGAAGGTATTAAGAATATATGGTGTGGGAGGCAAGTTGTTAGAAGCAGTGAAAAGTTTTTATCGAGGATGTAAGGCATGTGTACGTGTAGGAAGAGAGGAAAGTGATTGGTTCTCAGTGAATGTAGGTTTGCGGCAGGGGTGTGTGATGTCTCCATGGTTGTTTAATTTGTTTATGGATGGGGTTGTTAGGGAGGTAAATGCAAGAGTTTTGGAAAGAGGGGCAAGTATGAAGTCTGTTGGGGATGAGAGAACTTGGGAAGTGAGTCAGTTGTTGTTCGCTGATGATACAGCGCTGGTGGCGGATTCATGTGAGAAACTGCAGAAGCTGGTGACGGAGTTTGGTAAAGTGTGTGGAAGAAGAAAGTTAAGAGTAAATGTCAATAAGAGCAAGGTTATTAGGTACAGTAGGGTTGAGGGTCAAGTCAATTGGGAGGTGAGTTTGAATGGTGAGAGGCTGGAGGAAGTGAAGTGTTTTAGATATCTGGGAGTGGATCTGTCAGCGGATGGAACCATGGAAGCGGAAGTGGATCATAGGGTGGGGGAGGGGGCGAAAATTTTGGGAGCCTTGAAAAATGTGTGGAAGTCGAGAACATTATCCCGGAAAGCAAAAATGGGTATGTTTGAAGGAATAGTAGTTCCAACAATGTTGTATGGTTGCGAGGCGTGGGCTATGGATAGAGTTGTGCGCAGGAGGATGGATGTGCTGGAAATGAGATGTTTGAGGACAATGTGTGGTGTGAGGTGGTTTGATCGAGTAAGTAACGTAAGGGTAAGAGAGATGTGTGGAAATAAAAAGCGCGTGGTTGAGAGAGCAGAAGAGGGTGTTTTGAAATGGTTTGGGCACATGGAGAGAATGAGTGAGGAAAGATTGACCAAGAGGATATATGTGTCGGAGGTGGAGGGAACGAGGAGAAGAGGGAGACCAAATTGGAGGTGGAAAGATGGAGTGAAAAGGATTTTGTGTGATCGGGGCCTGAACATGCAGGAGGGTGAAAGGAGGGCAAGGAATAGAGTGAATTGGAGCGATGTGGTATACAGGGGTTGACGTGCTGTCAGTGGATTGAATCAAGGCATGTGAAGCGTCTGGGGTAAACCATGGAAAGCTGTGTAGGTATGTATATTTGCGTGTGTGGACGTGTGTATGTGCATGTGTATGGGGGGGGTTGGGCCATTTCTTTCGTCTGTTTCCTTGCGCTACCTCGCAAACGCGGGAGACAGCGACAAAGTATAAAAAAAAAAAAAACAAACAAACGAGGAGTCAGGCAAGAATAAGACAAGCCAAAGGGACTCCTGACCTGGCTATGTTTTAACTGTAAATAAAGACACATCCAGCGGTCAGGTCTGGTCCATAATTTAGAAAATGACAAAAAATACAAGACATCATCCATCCCGTAACCTACTGTGCAGGACGGCACCATAGATGACCCAGTTGACATAGCCAACGCTATCGCCAGGAGATTCTCAGACATAAGTAACCCGGCCAATTATGATCGACGATTTTTACCGTACAAACGTCAGGCCGAACAAACAGTGATTGACTTTGCCACAGAAGATGAAAATATGCCATACAATAATACATTTACCCTTAAGGAATTACTTTTTGCCCTGAAATCCTATAAAGGTTCCAGCCCGGGACCCAGCGGGATAACCGACGAGATGATTCAGCATCTTAGTCGGGCTAACCTGACTAAGTTGTTAGTATTGTACAATGAGATTTGAACGTCTTGAACGTTTCCAAACTCATGGCACTTTGCGCACATCATCCCCATCCCAAAAGGTTCTGGATGCCATACGAACACCAATTCGTTTCGACCTATTGCATTGACGAGCTGCATTTGCGAGGTCATGGAAAGAATGGTTAACAAAAGGATTCTTCTTTATCAGAATCGCAGAACTTATTAAATGATCAACGGTGTGCATTCCGTAAAAACAAAAGCACAATGGATCATTTGATACGTTTAGAACAAAACATTTCAGACGATTTTATAAAGAAAGATCTTTTACTTGCAGTTTTCTTAGATTTGGAAAAAGCCTTTGACATGACATGCTGAAATGGAATGTTAAGCAAACTTATGCTATTGGTTTAAGGGGTACTTTACCCATTTTGTTGGAAATTTTCTACACGACAGAACATTCGCAGTCAAGATTGCTGCATCTAACGTAATCTCGGACATATCTGTCCAAGAAAACGGGGTGCCGCAAGGTAACGTTCTGAGCCTAACATTATCTAAAACTATGATTAATGATATTCTGTCTCCAGCTTCCGTCCCTCGAAACCTTAAATACTTACTTTATGCTGATGATTGTGCAACATGGCACTCCTCGCCTAATGCACAATTTTCTTCTAAGCGGGTTCAAGTTACACTTAAATCCGTTCAACGTTGGGCGCTACAGTGGGGATTTAAGTTTTCACCGGCTAAAACTGTCGCGGTTGTTTTTACCTGTAAAAATAAAATCCCGAATTTGCAGCCAAGATTAGACAACAACTCGATTCCCTTCTGCAATAACATAAAATTTCTTGGATTAAACTTTGGCCGAGGATTGAATTGGAAAAGGCACATAGATTATTTGATTATAAATTGTAATAAAAGGTTAAATATATTTAAGTATCTCTCAGGCTCATTTTTGAGAGCCGACAGGAAATCTTTATTATTGTTGTACAAGGCCCTTACTAGAAGTAAACTGGACTATGGCTCTCAGCTGTATGCTTCGGCGAGCGACTGTACCCCGAGAAGGTTGGATGCGTTACAGAATAAATGCCTGTGGATGTGTCTTGGAGCTCTGTCATGTACCAGGTTCCACGATTGGAAGTTGAGGCAAATGTACCTCCTCTCCGGCTGCGTCGAGATAAATTAACGTTAAAGTGTGGTATTGTGATGACCAGGAGAAGAAATACTACTGCCTGTCGCCTAGCACAACAATACGAACAGTTTGTCGAGAAAGGCGTCAGGCCTCTGGTCCTCAGAATACACTTCCTCGGTGAGAATTCTGGTCTGAAAGTGCAAGAAGTGGACACGCTGGCTAGAAATAAACTACCTCCCCGGGAACAGCCGAAAATAAAAACTAAGACACTGGCTCCCTGCGACGAAAAGGAACGCGCCGGAGAGTGAGGTACACCAGCGATTCCGTCATGTCATCATGGATCATTTATCATATGCCCACTTCTACACAGATGGCTCCAAGACAGGTGAATGTGTGGGTGCAAGTTTGTAGTCGAACGAAAGTTCTCTTAGGTACAGGTTACCAAACCATACAACTGCTTTTTTTGAGGAATTATTTGCTATTGATAAGGCCATAGATTATATAATTAATTCATTTCATATCAAATCAGTATCTTTTACCGATTCGTTGTTAGCTCTTAAAGCTATATAATCTGGTTATACTGTTTCGAATGAAATTCTAGGAAACATTATCAGCAAATTAAGTTCATGTAATAAAGATATCATCTTGATTTGGGTGCCTGGTGGGTCACTGTAACATTTACGGCAACAATGAACAGGCAGACAGGTTGGCCTAGTCGACCTCAGAACTCGAGGAGGTCGTTCCGATCCCTCGGGAGCTGCTGGGGTCCTGCCTTTCCTTAGGAAAGAATTCAATATTTTCTCTGTGGCAAAGTAAGTCGACCAGCCTGACTATGCCCGGAAAATATAAACCACAAGTAGCGGACTTGACGACCTCAGAGGAGGAACAGAAGAGAGGAAGTCGTGCTAGCCCGTCTACGCCTCAATTGCACATAAAACACCCACCTTACATCACATATAACACCCACCTACAACCTTACATCACATACAACACCCATCTACATCTTTACATCACATACAACACCCACCTACATGCTTACATCACATACAACACCCACCTACAACTTTACATCACATACAACACCCACCTACAGCCTTAGATCACATACAGCACCCACCTACAACCTTACATTACATACAACACCCACCTACAACCTTACATCACATACAATAGCCACCTACAACCTTACATCACATACAACACCCACCTACAGCTGTATTTTAATCAAAACTTCCCAGCAAGATGTGAAACCTGCCAAACCAGTTTAACAATAGACCACCTTCTCGTGCAATGCATAAACTACCGTGAAAACAGGAAGAGTCTTAAAAACTTTTTCAAGAAAAGGAAACAAACTTTATCATATACAATCTGCTTGGTGATGATAACAACATAATTAACATACTGATTATCTTTCTCTAGAAAAAGAAATAATCAACATGATATAAGGTAGTTCGTTGGTTCGACTCTGTGCTGGAGCTGGCTTTCGGGTGTGGCTGCTTTCACTCTGGGCTGGCTGCGTGGTGGGGTCATATGTTGCTAGCCCGGATCGGGGGTGGTTCGCTTCGGAGCTGGTTCCGTTATGGTGTCCAGCTGACGAGTTGCCGGTGTTATTATGTCATGATTTACATATGTGTTTCATGCTATGGTGAAGGACTATCTCTAATCTATCCTATTTTTTCGCAGTCCTTCTGGTTAGTTGTCAGCAATAGAGATTTTCAAGCCCAATAATTGATTCCAGGGTTCACTCTGTTTCATAGAAATGGAAGAAACAAAATAGGCAGTGGTGTCTTTCTCGTTGCTCAAGCTTATTCAAATCCCATATAATTTTTCTTTTAACCTTTGAGAATGTCAACTTCATAAGAAGTTAACAGTATGACTAGTTTATCTCCCCCACTTAGATACCAAAGGTTGACGATAGATTGTATGATCAGTGGCAGAAATTAAATGAACAAGATTCTATTATAGTAGAAGATTTTCAACATACCGGCATCTAAGTGGCGGAGAATCCCTTTTCAGTAGTACCGGGCCCACGTGGACTCTACCTATCTTTGCTTGATAGTGTCTTAATCCAATTAGTCGAGAAACCTATGCTTGATGAAAGTATATTAGATTTAGTTTTTACTACCACCGAGGATCTCGTCGATAATTTTGAAGTTGGACAAATGTTTGGCACAAATGATCATCGACAAATTACCGTTGAGATTCCTTTCAACACTGCATGTGATTTTGGTCAACACGACAGTCGCGGATATATGATATTTAAAATATGCAAATTCTAATGATCTTCACATAGCACTTGACAAGCTAACTTGGGATGATATGGTCAACTCAATTTAGTCTCCCACTTCTCCTAGTTCCCTCCATCTCTGACACATATATCCTCTTGGTCAATCTTCCTCACTCATTCTCTCGATGTGACCAAACCATTTCAAAACACCCTCTTCTACTCTACAACCACAATCCATTTATTACAACACATCTCTCTTACCCTTTCAATACTTACTCCATCAAACCATCTCACACCGCATATTGTCATCAAACATCTCATTTCCAGCACATCCACTCTCCGCCGCACAACTCTATCTACATCCCATGTCTCGCAACCATATAACGTTGTTCGAGCCACTATTCCTTTAAACATACCCATTCTTGCTTTCCAAGATAACGTTCTTCACTTCCGCACAATCTTCAACGCCCACAGAATTTTCGCCCCATTCCCCACCCTTCTATTCACATCCGAAACCATGGTTCTATCCGCTACGAAATCCACTCCCAGATATCAAAAACACTTCACTTCCTCCAGTTTTTCTCCAGTCAAACTTACCTCCCAATTGAATTGCCCTTAACCCGACTGTATCTAATAACCTTGCTCCTATTCACATTTACTCTCAGCTTTCTCCTTTCACACACTTTACCAAACTCAGTCACCAGTTTCTGCAGTTTCTCACGCGAATCATCCACGAGCACTGTACCATCAGCGAACAACAACTGACTCACTTCCCAAGCTCTCATCCACAACAGACTGCATACTTGCTCCTCTTTCCAAAACTCTTGCATTCACCTCCCTAAAAACCCCATCCATAAACATATTACACAACCAAGGAGACATCACACATCCCTGCTAAAAACCAGCATTCACTGAGAACAAATCCCTTTCCTCTCTTCCTACTCATACAATTGCATTACATCCTCAATAAAAACTTTTCACTGCTCCTAACAACTTCTCCCACACTATATATTCCTAATACCTTGCACAGAGTATTTCTATCAACTCTGTCATATGCCTTCTCCAGATCCATAAATGCTACATGCAAATCCATTTGCTTTTTTAAGTATTTCTCATATATGTTCTTCGAAGCAAACACCTGGCCACACATTGTCTACCATTTCTGAAACCACACTACTCTTCCCCAATCTGATGCTCTGTACATGCCTTCACCCTCTCAAACAATACCCTTCCATATAATTTCATAGGAATATTCAACAAAACTTATACCTCTGTAATCTGAGCACTCACTTTTATCCCCTTTGCGTCTGTGCAAAAGTACTATGCAAGCATTCCGCCAATCTTCAGGCACCTCACAATGAGTCATACATACATTAAATAACCTTACTAACAAGTCAACAATAAAGTCACCCTCTTTCTTTCATAAATTACACTGCAATACCATGCAACCGCTCCATGCCGGCTTTCATCAACTGTTAAGCTTTTACTACTTCTCTGTTTACCCAATCATTCTTCCTAACCCTCTCACTTTGAACACCACCTCGACCAAAACACCCTATATCTGCCACTCTATCATCAAACACATTCAACTAAACTTCAAAATACTCACTCCATCTCCTTCTCACATCATCATTACTTGTTATCACCTCCCCATCAGCCCCCTTCACGGACGTTCCCATTTGTTCCCTTGTCGTACGCACTTTATCTACCTCCTTCCAAAACATCCTTTTGTCCACCCTATAATTTAATAATATTCTCTCACCCCAGGTCTCAGTTGTCGTTTTTTCATCTCTTGCACCTTTCTCTTGACCTCCTGCATCTTTCTTTTCTACATTTCACAGTCATATGCATTATTTCCGTGTAAACATCGTCGAAATGCTTCTCTCGTCTCTTTTACTAATAATCTTACCTCTTCATCCCACCACTCATTATCCTTTCCAATCTGCCCAACTCCCACGCTTCTCATGCCAAAAGCATCTTTTGCACAAGCCATCACTGCTTCCCTATTCCTCCCCACTCCCCTTATTTCTTTTGTTTTCACCTTTTTCTTTTCTGTACTCAGTCTCTCCTCGTACTTCCTCACAAAAGTTTCCTTCCCAAGCTCACTTACTCTCACCACTCTCTTCACCCCAACATTCTCTCTTCTTTTCTAAAAACGTCTACAAATCTTCACTTTCACCTACAGAAGATAATGATCATACATCCCTCCATTTGCACATCTTAGCATATTAACATCCAAAAGTCTGTCCTTCTCGCACCTATCAAATAACACGTAATCCAATAATGCTCTCTGGTCATCTCTCCTACTTACATATGTATACTTATGTATATCCAGCTTTTTAAACCAGGTATTCCTAATCAACAGTCGTTTTTTCAACATACAGATCTACAAGCTCTTCACCATTTCCATTCAAAACATTGAGCACCCCATGTACACTAATAATTCCCTCAACGGCCAAATTACTCATCTTTGCATTCAAATCACCCATTACTATAACCCGGTCTCGTGCATCAGAACTACTAACATTCTCAGCTGCGCCCAAAACACTTGCCTCTCATGATCTTTCTTCTCATGCCCAGGTGCATATGCACCAACAAACACCCATCTCTCTCCATCAACTTTCAATTTTACTATAATCAATCTGGAGGTTACTTTCATACACTCTGTCACATACTACCACCACTCCTGTTTCAGGAGTAGTTCTACTCCTTCCCTTGCTCTCGTCCTCTCACTAACCCCTGACTATACTCCCAAGAAATTCCCAAACCACTCTACTCCTTTACCCTTTGGCTTCGTTTTACTCAGAGCCAAAACATCCAGGTTCCTTAAATATGCTACCTATCTCTCCTTTTTCTTATCTTGGTTACATCCACACACATTCAGACACCGCAATCTGAGACTTCAAGGACGATGAGCACTCCCCGTGTGACTCTTTCTACTGTTTGCCCTTTTAGAAAGCTAAGAAACAGGGAGGGGAGGGTTTCTAGCCCCCCGCTCCCGTCCTCTTTAGTAGCCCTCTACGACACGTGAGGAGAGCGTGGGAAGGATTCTTTCTCGGCATCTCTCTCTCTCTCTCTCTCTCTCTCTCTATATATATATATATATATATATATATATCGAACATATATATATATATATATATATATATATATATATATATATATATATATATATCTAACATACAAACCTCCAACAGCCAGGATCGAACCCGGGACCCCTGTGCAAGAGGCAGGCATGCTAACCGCTAGGCTATGGGTCCCGGGTTCGATCCTGGCTGTTGGAGGTTTGTATGTTCTATGAAGGTGCGCGTTCATATGCACTTTATTCGTATATATATATATATATATATATATATATATATATATATATATATATATATATATATATATATATATATATATATATATATATTATCCCTGGGATAGGGGAGAAAGAATACTTCCCACGCATTCCTCACGTGTCGTAGAAGGCGACTAGAGGGGACGGGATCGGGGGGCCAGAAATCATCCCCTCCTTGAATTTTAACTTTCTAAAAAGGGAAACAGAAAAAGGAGTCACGCGCGAAGTACTCATCCTCCTCGTAGGCTCAGATTGGGGTGTCTAAATGTGTGTGGATATAACCAAGATGTGAAAAAGGAGAGATAGGTAGTATGTTTGAGGAAAGGAACCTGGATGTTTTGGCTCTGAGTGAAACGAAGCTTAAGGGTAAAGGGGAAGAGTGGTTTGGGAATGTCTTGGGAGTAAAGTCAGGGGTTGGTGAGAGGACAAGAGCAATGGAAGGAGTAGCACTACTCCTGAAACAGGAGTGGTGGGAGTATGTGATAGAATGTAAGAAAGTAAATTCTAGATTGATATGGGTAAACCTAAAAGTTGATGGAGAGAGATGGGTGATTATTGGTGCATATGCACTTGGGCATGAGAAGAAAGATCATGAGAGGCAAGTGTTTTGGGAGCAGCTAAATGACTGTGTTAGTGGTTTTGATGTACAAGACCGGGTTATAGTGATGGGTAATTTGAATGCAAAGGTGAGTAATGTGGCAGTTGAGGGAATAATTGGTATACATGGGGTGTTCAGTGTTGTAAATGGAAATGGTGAAGAGCTTGTTGATTTATGTGCTGAAGAAGGACTGGTGATTGGGAATAACTGGTTTAAACAGCGAGATATACAGAAGTATACGTATGTAAGTAGGAGGGATGGCCAGAGCGTCATTGGATTACGTGTTAATTGACAGGCGCGCGAAAGAGAGACTTTTGGATGTTAATGTGCTGAGAGGTGCAACTGGAGGGATGTCTGATCATTATCTTGTGAAGGCGAAGGTGAAGATATGTATGAGTTTTCAGAAAAGAAGAGAGAATCTTGGGGTGAAGAGTGTGGTGAGAGTAAGTGAGCTTGGAAAGGAGACTTGTGTGAGGAAGTACCAGGAGAGACTGAGTACAGAATGGAAAAAGGTGATAACAAAGGAGGTAAGGGGAGTGGGGGAGGAATGGGATGAATTTGGGGAAGCAGTGATGGCTTGCGCAACAGATGCTTGTGGCATGAGAAGCGTGGGAGGTGGGTTGATTAGAAAGGGTAGTGAGTGGTGGGATGAAGAAGTAAGATTATTAGTAAAAGAGAAGAGAGAGGCATTAGGACGATTTTTGCAGGGAAAAATGCAAATGAGTGGGAGATGTATAAAAGAAAGAGACAGGAGGTCAAGAGCAAGGTGCAATAGGTTAAAAAGAGGGCAAATGAGAGTTGGGTTGAGAGAGTATCATTAAATTCTAGGGAGAATAAAAAGATGCTCTGGAAGGAAGTAAATAAAGAGCTTAAGACAAGGGAGCAAATGGGAACTTCAGTGAAGGGGGCTAATGGGGAGGTGATAACAAGTAGTGGTGATGTGAGAAGGAGATGGAGTGAGTATTTGAAGGTTTGTTGAATGTGTTTGATGATAGAGTGGCAGATATAGGGTGTTTTGGTCGAGGTGGTGTGCAAATTGAGAGGGTTAAGGAAAATGATTTGGTAAAGAGAGTAGAGGTACTAAAAGATTTGCGGAAGATGAAAGCCGGCAACGCAGCAGGTTTGGATGGTATTGCAGTGGAATTTATTAAACAAGGGGGTGACTGTATTGTTGACTGGTTGGTAAGGTTATTTGATGTATGTATGATTCATGGTGAGGTGCCTGAGGATTGGCGGAATGCTTGCAAAGTGCCATTGTAAAAAGGCATAGGGGATTAGAAGGAGTGCTCAAATTACAGAGTTATAAGTTTGTTGAGTATTCCTGGTAAATTATATGGGAGGGTATTGATTGAGAGGGTGAAGGCATGTACAGAGCATCAGATTGGGGAAGAGCAGTGTGGTTTCAGAAGTGGTAGAGGATGTGTGGATCAGGTGTTTGCTTTGAAGAATGTATGTGAGAAATACTTAGAAAAGCAAATGGATTTATATGTAGCATTTATGTATCTGCTATGTGGAAGGTACTAAGAATATATGGTTTGGGAGACAAGTTGTTAGAAGCAGTGAAAAGTTTTTATCGAGGATGTAAGGCATGTGTACGTGTAGGAAGAGAGGAAAGTAATTGGTTCTCAGTGAATATAGGTTTGCGGCATGGGTGTGTGATGTCTCCATGGTTGTTTAATTTGATTATGGATTGTGTTGTTAGGGAGGTGAATGCAAGACTTTTGGAAAGAGGGGCAAGTATGAAGTCTGTTGTGGATGAGAGAGCTTGGGAAGTGAGTCAGTTGTTGTTCGCTGATGATACAGCGTTAGTGGCTGATTCATATGAGAAACTGCAGAAGCTGGTGACTGAGTTTGGTAAAGTGTGTGAAAGAAGAAATTTAAGCGTAAATGTGAATAAGAGCAAGGTTATTAGGTACAGTAGGGTAGAGGGACAAGTTATTTGGGAGGTAAGTTTGAATGGAAAAAAACTGTAGAAAGTAAAGTGTTTTAGACATCCGGGAGTGAATCTGGCTGCGGATGGAACCATGGAAGCGGAAGTGAATCATAGGGTGGGGGAGGGGGCCTTGAAGAATGTGTGAAAGTCGAGAACATTATTTTGGAAAGCAAAAATGGGTATGTTTGAAGGAATAGTGGTTCCAACAATGTTGTATGGTTGCGAGGCGTGGGCTATGAATAGAGTTGTGCGCAGGAGGGTGGATGTGCTGGAAATGAGATGTTTGAGGACAATATGTGGTGTGAGGTGGTTTGACCGAGTAAGTAATGTAAGGGTAAGAGAGATGTGTGGAAATAAGAAGAGCGTGGCTGAGAGAGCAGAACACGGTGTTTTGAAATGGTTTGGGCACATGGAGAGAATGAGTGAAGAAAGATTGACTAAGACGATATATGTGTCGGAGGTGGAGGGAACGAGGAGAAGTGGGAGACCAAATTGGAGGTGGAGAGATGGAGTGAAAATGATTTTGGTGATCGGGGCCTGAACATGCAGTAGGGTGAAAGCCGGGCAAGGAATAGAGTGAATTGGATCGATATGGTATACCGGGGTCGACGTGCTGTCAATGGATTGAATCAGGGCGTGTAAAGCGTCTGGGGTAAACTATGAAAAGTTCTTTTGGGCCTGGATGTGGAAAGGGAGCTGTGGTTTCGGGCATTATTGCATGATAGCTAGAGACTGAGTGTGAACGAATGGGGCCTTTGTTGTCTTTTCCTAGCGTGACCTCGCACACATGAGGGGGTAGGGGGATGTTACTCCATGTGTGGCGAGATGGCGATGGGAATGAGTAAAGGCAGACAGTGTGAATTGTGTGCATGTGTATATATGTATGTGTGTGTGTGTGTATATATATGTGTACACTGAGATGTAAGGGTATGTATATTTGCGTGTGTGGACGTGTATGTATATACATGTGTATGGGGGTGGGTTCGACCATTTCTTTCGTCTGTTTCCTTGCGCTGCCTCGCAAACGCGGGAGACAGCGACAAAGCAAAATAAAATAGATTATATATATATATATATATATATATATATATATATATATATATATATATATATATATATATATACATAAAATTCTTTAATTTCGTTATAGTATGTCGCTCTCTCCTGCGTTTGCAAGGTAGCGCTAGGAAAAGACAACAAAGGCCATATTCGTTCACACTCAGCCTCTAGCTGTCATGTGTGATGCACCGAAACCACAGCTCCCTTTCCACATCCAAGCCTCACAAAACTTTCCAAGGTTTACCCCAGACGCTTCACATGCCCTAGTTTAATTCACTGACAGCACGACAACCCCGGTATACCACATCGTTCCAATTCAATCTAATCTTTGCACGCCTTTCACCCTCTTGCATGTTCAGGCCCCGATCACTCAAAATCTTTTTCACTCCATCTTTGCACCTCCTATTTAGTCTCCCACTTCTCTTCGTTCCCTCTACCTATAACATATATATCCTCTTTGTCAGTCTTTCCTTAGTCATTCTCTCCATGCGACCATACCATTTCAAATCACACTCTTCTACTCTCTTAACCTCACTCTTTTTACCGGCAGAAAACACTCTTACCCTTTCATTACCTACTCGATGAAACCACCTCATGAAACATATTGTCCTCAAACATCTCTTTCGGCACATACACCCTCCTCCGCACAACTCTATCTATAAACCACGCCTCGCAACCATATATCATTGTTGAAACCACTATTCTCTCAAACATATCCATATTTACTTTCGAAGATAACTCTCTCGACTTCCACACATTCTTCAACTCTTCCAGACCTTTCGCCCCCTGCTCCACCCTATGATTCACTTCCGCTTCCATCTTTCCATCCGCTGCCAAATCCACTCCCACATATCTAAAACACCTCACCTCCTCCAGTTTTTCTCCATTCAAACCTACCTCCCAACTGACTTGTCCCTCAACCCTGCTGTACATAATAACACACTTTACCAAACTTAGTCACAAGCTTCTGCAGTTTCTCGCCCGTATCAGCCACCAGTGCTGTAACATCAGCGAACAACATCTCACTCACATCCCAAGTTCTCTCATCCATAAGAGATTGCATATTTGCCCCTCTTTCCAAAACTCTTGCATTCATCTCCATAACAACCTCATCCATAGACAAATTAAACAATCATTGGGACATCAGCACCCCTGCCGCAAACTAACATTGACTGACAATCAATCACTTTCCTCTTTTCGTACACATACTCATGCCTTATATCCTCGATAAAAACTTTTCACTGCTTCTAACAGCTTGCCTCGGACACCATATATGCTTAACACATTTCACCGATCATCTCTATCAACTCTATCATATGACTTCTCCATATCCATAAATGACATATACAAATCAATTTGCTTTTCTAAGTATTTCTCATATACATTCTACAAAGCAAACACGTGATCCACACATCCTCTACTACTTCTGAAACCACACTGCTCTTCCCCAATCTGATGGTCTGCACATGCCTTCACCCTCTCACTCAATACCCTCCCATATGATATCCCAGGAATACTCAATAAACATTTTTTTTTTTTTTTTATACTTTGTCGCTCTCTCCCGCGTTTGCGAGGTAGCGCAAGGAAACAGAAGAAAGAAATGGCCCAACCCCCCCCATACACATGTATATACATACGTCCACACACGCAAATATACATACCTACACAGCTTTCCATGGTTTACCCCAGACGCTTCACATGCCTTGATTCAATCCACTGACAGCACGTCAACCCCGGTATACCATATCGCTCCAATTCACTCTATTCCTTGCCCTCCTTTCACCCTCCTGCATGTTCAGGCCCCGATCACACAAAATCTTTTTCACTCCATCTTTCCACCTCCAATTTGGTCTCCCTCTTCTCCTTGCTCCCTCCACCTCCGACACATATATCCTCTTGGTCAATCTTTCCTCACTCATCCTCTCCATGTGCCCAAACCACTTCAAAACACCCTCTTCTGCTCTCTCAACCACGCTCTTTTTATTTCCACACATCTCTCTTACCCTTACGTTACTCACTCGATCAAACCACCTCACACCACACATTGTCCTCAAACATCTCATTTCCAGCACATCCATCCTCCTGCGCACAACTCTATCCATAGCCCACGCCTCGCAACCATACAACATTGTTGGAACCACTATTCCTTCAAACATACCCATTTTTGCTTTCCGAGATAATGTTCTCGACTTCCACACATTCTTCAAGGCCCCCAGAATTTTCGCCCCCTCCCCCACCCTATGATCCACTTCCGCTTCCAAGGTTCCATCCGCTGCCAGATCCACTCCCAGATATCTAAAACACTTCACTTCCTCCAGTTTTTCTTCATTCAAACTCACCTCCCAATTGACTTGACCCTCAACCCTACTGTACCTAATAACCTTGCTCTTATTCACATTTACTCTTAACTTTCTTCTTCCACACACTTTACCAAACTCAGTCACCAGCTTCTGCAGTTTCTCACATGAATCAGCCACCAGCGCTGTATCATCAGCGAACAACAACTGACTCACTTCCCAAGCTCTCTCATCCCCAACAGACTTCATACTTGCCCCTCTTTCCAGGACTCTTGCATTTACCTCCCTAACAACCCCATCCATAAACAAATTAAACAACCATGGAGACATCACACACCCCTGCCGCAAACCTACATTCACTGAGAACCAATCACTTTCCTCTCTTCCTACACGTACACATGCCTTACATCCTCGATAAAAACTTTTCACTGCTTCTAACAACTTTCCTCCCACACCATATATTCTTAATACCTTCCACAGAGCATCTCTATCAACTCTATCATATGCCTTCTCCAGATCCATAAATGCTACATACAAATCCCTTTGCTTTTCTAAGTATTTCTCACATACATTCTTCAAAGCAAACACCTGATCCACACATCCTCTACCACTTCTGAAACCACACTGCTCCTCCCCAATCTGATGCTGTGTACATGCCTTCACCCTCTCAATCAATACCCTCCCATATAATTTACCAGGAATACACAACAAACTTATACCTCTGTAATTTGAGCACTCACTCTTATCCCCTTTGCCTTTGTACAATGGCACTATGCACGCATTCCGCCAATCCTCAGGCACCTCACCATGAGTCATACATACATTAAATAACCTTACCAACCAGTCAACAATACAGTCACCCCCTTTTTTAATAAATTCCACTGCAATACCATCCAAACCTGCTGCCTTGCCGGCTTTCATCTTCCGCAAAGCTTTCACTACCTCTTCTCTGTTTACCAAATCATTTTCCCTAACCCTCTCACTTTGCACACCACCTCGACCAAAACACCCTATATCTGCCACTCTATCATCAAACACATTCAACAAACCTTCAAAATACTCACTCCATCTCCTTCTCACATCACCACTACTTGTTTTCACCTCCCCATTTGCGCCCTTCACTGAAGTTCCCATTTGCTCCCTTGTCTTACGCACTTTATTTACCTCCTTCCAGAACATCTTTTTATTCTCCCTAAAATTTAATGATACTCTCTCACCCCAACTCTCATTTGCCCTTTTTTTCACCTCTTGCACCTTTCTCTTGACCTCCTGTCTCTTTCTTTTATACATCTCCCACTCAATTGCATTTTTTCCCTGCAAAAATCGTCCAAATGCCTCTTTCTTCTCTTTCACTAATACTCTTACTTCTTCATCCCACCACTCACTACCCTTTCTAATCAACCCACCTCCCACTCTTCTCATGCCACAAGCATCTTTTGCGCAATCCATCAATGATTCCCTAAATACATCCCATTCCTCCCCCACTCTCCTTGCTTCCATTGTTCTCACCTTTTTCCATTCTGTACTCATTCTCTCCTGGTACTTCCTCACACAGGTCTCCTTCTCAAGCTCGCTCACTCTCACCACCCTCTTCACCCCAACATTCACTCTTCTTTTCTGAAAACCCATACAAATCTTCACCTTAGCTTCCACAAGATAATGATCAGACATCCCTCCAGTTGCACCTCTCAGCACATTAACATCCAAAAGTCTCTCTTTCGCACGCCTGTCAATTAACTCGTAATCCAATAATCTCTCCTACTTACATACGTATACTTATGTATATCTCGCTTTTTAAACCAGGTATTCCCAATCATCAGTCCTTTTTCAGCACATAAATCTACAAGCTCTTCACCATTTCCATTTACAACACTGAACACCCCATATATACCAATTATTCCCTCAACTGCCACATCACTCACCTTTGCATTCAAATCACCCATCACTATAACCCGGTCTCGTGCATCAAAACCACTAACACACTCATTCAGCTGCTCCCAAAACACTTGCCTCTCTTGATCTTTGTTCTCATGCCCAGGTGCATATGCACCAATAATCACCCACCTCTCTCCATCAACTTTCAGTTTTACCAATATCAATCGGGAATTTACTTTCTTACACTCTATCACATACTCCCACAACTCCTGTTTCAGGAGTATTGCTACTCCTTCCCTTGCTCTTGTCCTCTCACTAACCCCTGACTTTACTCCCCAGACATTCCCAAACCACTCTTCCTTTACCCTTGAGCTTCGTTTCACTCAGAGCCAAAACATCCAGGTTCCTTTCCTCAAACATACTACCTATCTCTCCTTTTTTCACATCTTGGTTACATCCACACACATTTAGGCACCCCACTCTGAGCCTTCGAGGAGGATGAGCACTCCCCGCGTGACTCCTTCTTCTGTTTCCCATTTTAGAAAGTTAATACAAGGAGGGGAGGATTTTTGGCCCCCCGCTCCCGTCCCCTCTAGTCGCTTTCTACGACACGCGAGGAATACGTGGGAAGTATTCTTTCACCCCTATCCCCAGGGATAATATACATATATATATACATACACACATACACACACATACACATACATACGCACATATACACACACACACATACATATATATACATATGAAAAATGCAAGAAACAATTTAGAAAACTGAAACCTCTAGCTTGAAATGAATGAAAAAAAAAAAAATGAATGTCACACAATGGTTCAACCTCTGGCTATGGAAAAAAGGAAATGTATAATTTATTTACACAAACGTCAATAGCAGTTCTCATCAACTAAACCACTGTATCAATAAGCTTCAATAAACATATACGTGTGTAATTTGAGCACTGACGTTTATCCCCTTTGCCTCTTTACAATGGCATTTTACAAAGATTCAACCAATCCTCAGTCACCTCACAATGAGTCTTACATACATTAGATAATCTTACCAACCAGTCAACAATACAGTCACCCTTTTTTCAATAAATTCCAATGTAATACCATCCAAACCCGCTGCCTTGCCGGCTTTCATCTTCCGTAAAGCTTTTACTACCTCCTCTCTATTTAGCAAATCATTCTCCCTAACCCTCGCACTTTGCACACCACTCCGACCAAAACAGCCTATATCTGCAACTCTATCAAGAAACACATTGAACAAATCTTCAAAATACTCACTCCTTCTCCTTCTCACCTCACCACTACTTGTTATCACCTCCCAAAATGCACCCTTCACTGATGTTCCCATTAGTTCCCTTGTTTTACGCACTTTATTTACCTTTAAAACATCTTATTCTCCCTAAAATTCACAAATACTCCCTCACCCCAAATCTCATTAGTCCTCTTTTTCACCTGTTGCACCTTGCTCTTTTTTTTTTTTTAAACATCTCGCAGTCATTTGTATTATTTCCCAGCAAACATCGACCAAATGACTCTCTCTTCTCTTTCACTAATAATCTTACTTCTTCATCTCACCACTCACTACCCTTTCTGATCTATCCACCTCCCACGCGTCTCATGCCACAATCCTCTTTTGCAAAAGACATTACTGCTTCCCTAAGTAAAACCTATTCCTCCCACACTCCTCTTACCTCCTTTGTTCGCACCTTTTTACATTCTGTACTCGTCTCTCCTGGTACTTCCTCATTTAAGTCTCCTTCCCAAGCTCACTTACTCTCGCTACTCTCTTCATCTCAACATTCTCTCTTCTTTTATGAAAACCTCTACGAATCTTCACTTTCGCCTCCACAAGATAATGATCGGACATCCCTCCAGTTGCACCTCTCAGCACATTAACATCTAAAAGTCTCTCTTTCGCGTTCCTATTAATTAACACGTAATCCAATAACGCTCTCTGGCCATCTCTCCTACTTACATATGTATACGTATGTATATCTCACTTTTAAAGCAGGTATTCCGAACCACCAGTCCTCTTTCATCACATAAATCTACATGCTCTTCAACATTTCCTTTTACAACACTGAACACCCCATGTACACCAATTATTCCCTGAACTGCAACATTGTTCACCTTTACATTCAAATCGCCCTTCACTATAACCAGGTCTCGTGCATCAAAACTACTAACACAGCTGCTCTAAAAACACTTGCCTCTCATGATCTTTTTTCTCATGCCCAGGTGCATAAGCACCAATAATCATCCATCTCTCTCCATCCACTTTCAGTTTTACCCATATCAATCTAGAGTTTACTTTCTTACACTCTATCACATTCCCACCACTTCTGTTTCAGGAGTAGTGCTACACCTTCCCTTGCTCTCGTCCTCTCATAAACCCTCGACTTTTACTCCCAAGACATTCCCAAAAGACTCTTCCCCTTTACCCTTGAGCTTCATTTAATTCAGAACAAAACATCCAGGTTCCTGTCCTCAAATATACTTCCTACCTATCCTTTTCTTTCATCTTGGTTACATTAAAACACATTTAGACACCCTAATCTGAGCCTTCAGGGAGGATGAGAACTCCCCGCGTGACTCCTTCTGTTTCCCCTTCTAGAAAGTTAGAATACAATATATCATTTACTTATTTATCTATTTTGTTTTTTCACTGTCTCACGTGTTAGCGAGGTAGCGCAAGGAAACAGACGTAAGAATGGCCCAACCCACCCATATAGACAAGTATATATATATATGTCTACACACGCAAATATACATAAATATACATCTCAACGTATACATATAAATGCACAGAGACATATATATACATGTACATAATTCATGCTGTCAGCCCTTAATCATTCCCATCGCCACCCCGCCACACATGAAATAAGAACCCCCTCCCCCCAAATGTGCGCGAGGTAGAGCTAGGAAAAGACAACAAAGGCTACATTCGTTCACACTCAGTTTCCAACTGTCATGTATAATGCACTGAAACCACAGCTCCCTTTCCAACTCCAAGCCCCACAGAACTTTCCATGGTTTACCCCAGACGCTTCACAGCCCTGGTTCAATCCATTGACAGCACGTCGACCCCGTTATACCACATCGTTCCAATTCCCTATATTCCTTGCACGCCTTTCGCCCTCCTGCATGCTCAGGCAACGATCGCTCAAAATCTTTTTCACTCCATCTTTCCACCTCCAATTTGGTCTCCCACTTCTCCTCGTTTTCTCCACCTCTGACACATATATCCTCTTGGTCAATCTTTCCTCACTCATTCTCTCCATGTGACCAAACCATTTCAAAACACCCTCTTCTGCTCTGTCAGCCACACTCTAATTATTACCACACATCTCTCTTTCAGTAATATTACTTACGAGATCAAAACACCTCACACCACATATTGTCCTCAAAGATCTCATTTCAGCACATCAACCCTCCTCCAAACAACTCTATCTATGCTCAACGCCTCGCAACCATATAATATTGTTGGAACCACTATTCTCTCAAACATACCCATTTTTGCTTTCCGAGATAATGTTCTCGACTTCCACACATTCTTGAACGCTCCCAGAACTTTCACCCCTCCCCTACTCTATCATTCACTTCTGCTTCCATGGTACCATCCGCTGCCGAATCCACTGCCAGATTTCTAAAACACTTCACTTCCTTCAGTTTTTCTCCATTCAAAGTTACCTCCAAATTGACTTGTCCCTCAACCCTACTGTACCTAATAACCTTCCACTTATTCATATTTACTCTCTGCTTTCTTCTTTCACACACTTTACCAAACTCAGTCACCAGCTTTTGCAATTTCTCACACGAGTCAGCCACCAGCACTGAATCATCAACGAACAACTGACTCACTTTACAAGCTCTCTCATCCACAACACACTGCATACTTGCCTCCCTTTCCAAAACTCTTGTATTCACCTCACTAACAACCCCATCCATAAACAAATTAAACAACCATGGAGATATCACACACCTCTGCCGTAAACCTACATTAACTGAGAACCAATCACATTCCTCTCTTCCTATATGTACAGATGCCTTACATCCTCGATAAAAGTTTTCACTGCTTCTAACAGCTTGCCCCCAACACCATATATTCTTAATACCATCCAGAGAGCATCTCTATCAACTCTATCATATGCCTTCTCCAGATCCATAAATGCTATATACAAATCCATTTGTTTTTCTAAGTATTTCTCACATTCATTCTTCAAAGCAAACACTTGATCCACATATCCTCTACCATTTCTGAAGCCACACTGCTCTTCGCCAATCTGATGCTCTGTACATGCCTTCACCCACTCAGTGAATACCCGCACATACATGTTCCCAGGAATACTCAACAAAATTATACCTCTGTAATTTGAGCACTCACTTTTATCCCCTTTGCCTTTGTACAATGGCACTTGGCAAACATTCCTCCAATCCTCAGGCACCTCACCATGAATCATATATATATTAGATAACCTTATCAACCAGTCAACAATATAGTTACCCCATTTTTTGATAAAGTCCATTGTAATACCATCCAAACTCGCTGCCTTGCCGGCTTTCATCTTTCGCAAAGCTTTTACTACCTCTTCTCTGTTTACTAAATCATTTTCCCTAACCCTCTCACTTTGTACACCACCTCGACCAAAACACCAAATATGTGCTACTCTATCATCAAACATATTCAACAAACCTTCAAAATACTCACTCCATCTCCTTCTCACATCACCTCTACTTGTTATCACGTCCCCATTACCTCCCTTTACTGAAGTTCCCATTTGTTCCTTTGTCTTACGCACTTTATTTACCACCTTACAAAACATTTTTTTATTATCCCTAAATCTAATGATACTCTCTCTCCCCCCATCTCTCATTTGCCCTCTTTTTCACCTTTTGCACCTTTCTCTTGACCTCCTACCTCTTTCTTTTTATACATCTTTCAGTCATTTGCATTATTTCCCTGCAAAAATCGTCCGAATGCATCTCTTTTCTCCTTCATAAAGAATTTTACTTCTTCACTCCACCACTAGCTACCCTTTCTAATCTGCCCATTTTCAACGCTTCACATGCTAGAAGCAACTTTTTGCGCAAGCCATCACTGCTTCCCTAAATACATCCCATTCCTCCACCACTCCCCTTACGTCTTTTGTTCTCACCTTTTTCCATTCTGTACTCAGGCTCTCCTGGTACTTCCTCACACAAGTCTCCTTCCCATACTCACCTACTCTCTTCACCCCAACTTTCTCTCTTCTTTTCTGAAAACCTCTACAAATCTTTACTTTCACCTGCAAAAGATAATGATCAGAAATCCCTCCAGTTACACCTCTCAGCACATTAACATCCAAAAGTCTTTCTTTCGCGCGCCTATCAATTAACACGTAATCCAATAACGCTCTCTGGATATTTTTCCTACCTACATAAGTATACTTATGTATATCTCTCTTTTTGAACCGGGTATTCCCAATCACCAGTCCTTTTTCAGCACATAAATCTACAAGCTATTCACCATTTCTATTTACAACACTGAACACCCCATGTACAACAATTATTTCCTCAACTGCCACAATACTCACATTTGCATTCAAATCACCAATCATTATAACCCGGTCTCGTACATCAAAACTACTAGCACACTCACTCAACTGCTCCCAAAACACTTGCCTCTCATGATCTTTCTTGTCATGCCCAGGCGCATATACACCAATAATCACCCATCTCTCCCCATCAACTTTCAGTTTTCACATATTAATCGAGAATTTACTTTCTTACATTCTATCACATACTCCTACAACTCCTGTTTCAGGAGTAGTTCTACTACTTCAATTGCTCTTATACTTTCACTAACCTGTGACTTTACTCCCAAGACATTCCCAAACCAATCTTCCACTTTACCGTTGAGCTTCGTTTCAGTCAGATTAAAATATCCTGATTTATTATCTCATATATACTACCTATCTCTCATTTTTTTAATATTGGTTACATCCACACACATTTAGACACCCCAATATGAGCCTTCGAGCAGGATGAGCACTCCCCACGGGACTCCTACCTCCGTTTTCTATTTCATAAAGTTAAAATAAAAGGAGGGGAGGGTTTCCAGCCACCCCCCCTCCCGTCCCCTTTAATCGCCTTCTAAGACAAGTGAGGAATGCGAGGGAAGTAATTTTCACAAATATATATATATATATATATATATATATATATATATATATATATATATATATATATATATTATCCCTGGGGATAGGGGATTAAGAATACTTCCCACGTATTCCCTGCGTGTCGTAGAAGGCGACTAAAAGGGGAGGGAGCGGGGGGCTGGAAATCCTCCCCTCTCATTTTTTTTTTTTTTAATTTTTCAAAAGAAGGAACAGAGGGGGCCAGGTGAGGATATTCCAAAAAAGGCCCAGTCCTCTGTTCTTAACGCTACCTCGCTAACGCAGGAAATGGCAAATAGTTTAAAATATATATATATATATATATATATATATATATATATATATATATATATATATATATATATATATATATATATATATGGGATAGGGGACTGGAGCGGGGGCTAAAAACCCTCCCCGCCTTGTATTTTAACTTTCCAAAAGGAGAAAGAGAAGGATTCACGCGGGGAGTGCTCATCCTCCTCGACGGCTCAAATTGGGGTGTCTAAATGTGTGTTGATGTGACGAAGATGAGAAAAAGGAGAGATAGGTAGTATGTTTGAGGAAAGGAACCTGGATGTTTTGGCTCTGAGTGAAACGAAGCTCAAGGGTAAAGAGGAAGAGTGGTTTGGGAATGTCTTAGGAGTAAAGTCAGGGAATAGTGAGAGGACAAGAGCAAGGGAAGGAGTAGTACTACTCCTGAAACAGGAGTGGTCGGAGTATGTGATAGCGTATAAGAAAGTAAACTCTAGATTGATATGGGTAAAACTGAAAGTTGATGGAGAGAGAGATGGGAGATTATTGGTGCATATGCACCTGGGCCTGAGAAGAAAGATCATGAGAGGCAAGTGTTTTGGGAGCAGCTAAATGAGTGTGTTAATGGTTTTGATGCACGACACCGGGTTATAGTGATGGGTGAATTGAATGCAAAGATGAGTAATGTGGCAGTTGAGGGAATAATTGTTATACATGGGGTGTGCAGTATTGTAAATGGAAATGGTGAAGAGCTTGGGGGTTTGTGTGCTGAAAAAGGACTGGTGATTGGTAATACCTGGTTTAAAAACATAAATATACATAAGTATACGTATGTAAGTAGGAGAGATGGCCAAAGAACGTTATTGAATTACTTGTTAATTGACAGGCGCTCGAAAGAGAGACTTTTCGATGTTAATGTGCTTAGAGGTGCAACTCGAGGTATGTCTGATCATTATCTTGTGGAGGCGAAGGTTAATATTTGTAGAGGTTTTCAGAAAGGAAGATAAAATGTTGGGGTGAAGAGAATGGCAAGAGTAAGTAAGCCTGGGAAGGAAACTTGTGCGAGGAAGCA
>NC_092239.1:47983616-48026116 GCF_036320965.1 Panulirus ornatus
TTCGTTTTTTTTCCCTTGCGCTATCGCTAACGGGGAGAAGCGAAAAAAGCAAAATAGAAAAAATGAAATGTATATCCCTGGGGATAGGGGAGAAAGAAATTTTCACGTTTCCCCGGGGGTTGTAAAGGGGAAATTTAAAAGAGGGGGGAGGGGGTGGCGGGAAAAAACCTCCCCCTCTTTTTTTTAATTTTCCAAAAAGAATGAACAGAGAAGGGGGCCAGGTGGGATATTCCCTCTAAGGCCCTTCCTCTGTTCTTAACGCTCCTCCTTACGCGGGAAATGGCGAATAGTAGAAAAGAAAAAAAAGAATATAATATTTTTTATATTTTTTTAAATAATATATATTTTATATAAAATTTAAATATAATATATTATTATATATATATATATATATTATATTTTATATTTATATATATATATATATATTTTTATATTACCCTGGCGATGGGGGTAAAAGAATATTCCCCAGCATTCCTCGCGTGTCGAGAAGGTCTAGATATGACGGTTAGTGGGGGCCGATATCTCCCCTCCTTGTATTTTTTAACTTTCTAAAATGGGAAACAGAAGAAGGAGTCACGCGGGGAGTGCTCATCCTCCTCGAAGGCTCAGACTGGGTTGTCTAAATGTGTGTGGATGAAACCAAGATGTAACCAAGATGTATGTTTGAGGAAAGGAACCTGAATGGTTTGGCTCTGAGTGAAACGAAGCTCAAGGGTAAAGGGAAGGAGTGGTTTAGGAATATCTTGGGAGTACAGTCAGGGGTTAGTGAGAGGACAAGAGCAATGGAAGGAGTAGGTGTACTCCTGAAACAGGAGTTGTGGGAGTATGTGATAGAATGTAAGAAAGTAAATTCTCGTTTTAATATGGTAAACTGAAAGTTGATGGAGAGAGATGGGTGATTATTAGTGCATATGCACCTGGGCATGAGAAGAAAGATCATGAGAGGCAAGTGTTTTGGGAGCAGCTGAATGAGTGTGTTAGTGGTTTTGATGCACGAGACCGGGTTATAGTGATGGGTGATTTGAATGCAAAGTTGACTAATGTGGCAGTTGAGGGAATAATTGGTATGCATGGGGTGTTCAGTGTTGTAAATGGAAATGGTGAAGAGCTTGTAGATATATGTGCTGAAAAGGACTGGTGATTGGGAATACCTGGTTTAAAAAGCGAGATATACATAAGTAAAACGTATGTAAGTAGGAGAGATGGCCAGAGAGCGTATTGGATTAGTGTTTAATTTGGGACAGACGCGCGAAGAGAGATTTTTGGATATTAAAATGTGCTGTGAGGTGCAACTGGGGGATGTCTGATCATTATCTTGTGGAGGTAAGGTGAAGATTTGTATGGTTTTCAGAAAAGAAGGTAAATGTTGGGGTGAAGAGGGTGGTGAGGTATGTGAGCTTGGAAGGGAGACTTGTGTGAGAAAGTACCAGGAAGAGACTGATTTACAGAATGGAAAAAAAGGTGAGAACAATGGAAGTAAGGGGAGTGGGGGAGCAGTGTGATTTTATTTAGGGAATCAGTGATGGTTTGGCGCAAAAGATGCTTGTTGCATGAGAAGAGTGGGAGGTGGGTTAATTAGAAAGGGTGTAGTGGGTGGGATGAAGAAGTAAGATTATTAGTGAAAGAGAAGAGAGAGGCATTTGGAAGATGTTTGCAGGGAAAAAAAATTTCAATTGAGTGGGGGGAGAGTATAAAAGAAAGAGACAGGAGGTCAAGAGAAAGGTGCAAAGAGTGAAAAAGGGGGGCAAATGAGAGTTGGGGTAAGGAGTATCATTAAATTTTTTTGGGAGAATAAAAAGATGTTCTCGAAAAGGAGGTAAAAAAAAGTGCGTAAGACAAAGGGGGCAAAAAGGACCTTCAGTGAAGGGCGCAAATGGGGAGGTGATAACAAATGTGGTGATGTGAGAAGGAGATGGAGTGAGTATTTTGAAGGTTTGTTGAATGTGTTTGATATAGAGTGGCAGATATAGGTTTGTTTTGGGCGAGGTGGTGTGCAAAGTGAAGGGTTAGGATAAGATTTGGTAAACAGAGAAGAAGTAGTAAATCTTGCGGAAGATGAAAGCCCCCAAGGCAGCGGTTTGGATGGTATTACAGTGGAATTTATTAAAAAGGGGGTGACTGTATTACTGACTGGTTGGTAAGGTTATCTAATGTATGTATGACTCATGGTTTAGGTACCTGAGGATTGGCGGAATGCGTGCATAGTGCCATTGTACAAAGGCAAAGGGGATAAGAGTGAGTGCTCAAATTACAGAGGTATAAGTTTGTTGCGTATTCCTGGTAAATTTTTTATGGGAGGGTATTGAGTGAGAGGGTGAGGGCATGTACAGAGCATCGATTGGGGAAGAGCAGTGTGGTTTCAGATGTGGTGAGGATGTTTGGATCAGGTGTTTTTCTTTGAAGAAAAGTATGTGAGAAATATTTTGAAAAGCAAATGGATTTGTATGTAGCATTTATGGATCTGGAGAAGGGATATGATAGAGTTGATAGAGATGCTTGTGGAAGGTATTAAGAATATATGGGGTGGGAGGCAAGTTGTTAAAAGTAGTGAAAAGTTTTTATCGAGGAGTAAGGGATGTGTACGGTGGGTGAGGGGAAAATTGATTGGTTTTCAGTGAAGTGGGTTTTTTGCGCCCGGGGGGTGTGTGATTTTTCCTTTTGTTGTTTAATTTGTTTATGGGGGGGTTGTTAGGGGGTGAATGAAAAAGATTTTTTGGAAAAAGGGGGGCAAGTTGAAGTTGTTGGGGATGAAGAGTTTGAAGTGGTATTTGTTGTTCGTTATGATACAGCGCTGGGGGCTGTTTTAAAATGAGAAACTGCAGAAGTGGTGCTGATTTGGTAAGTGTTTGAAAGAAAAAGTTAAGATAATGTAAATAAGAGAAGGTTTTAGGTCCCGTGGGTGAGGGTCAGTCATTGGGAGGTAAGTTTGGAATGGAGAAAAACTGGGGAAAAAAGGTTTTAGTTCTAGGAGTGGATTGGCGGGGGCGGAGGAACCAGGGAAACGGAAGGGGATTGGGGTGGGGGGGGGGGGCAAAATTCGGGGACCCTTGAAGAATGTGTGGAAGCGAGAGCTTTTCTCGAAGCCAAAACGGGTATGTTTAAAGGAATATGGTTTCCAAAATGTTGTTGGTTGCGGGGCGTGGTTTGGGGATGAGTTTGGCAGGAGGGGGGGATGTGGGGAAAATAGATTTTTTTGAGGAAAAGTATGGTTAGGTGTTTGTCGGAATAAGTAAGGTAAGAGAGATGTGTAAAAAAATAAGCGGGGTTGAGAGAAAAAGAGGGTGTTTTTTGAAGGGTTTTTGGGCGATGGAGGGAATGAGTGAGGAAAGATTGCCCAAGAGGATATAGGGGTTCGGGGGGTAGAGGGAACGAGAAAAGGGGAGCCAAATTTGAGGGGAAAATGGGGTAAAAAAAGATTTTGTTTTTGATCGGGGCCGAACCATGAGGGGGGTGAAAGGAGGGCAAGGAAAGTAAATTTATATGTGGGGATACCGGGGAAAAAAGTGCTGTCATGGATTAAATTTGGGGGCATTGAAGCGTCTGGGAAAACCATGGAAGGTTTTTGGGGGTATGTTTTTTGGTGTGTGGACTGTATTTTAATACATGTTATGGGGGGGGGGTTGGCCATTTTTTTCGTCGCTTCCTTGCGTTATCGCAAAAGCGGGAGACAGCGACAAAGCAAAAAAAAAAAAAAAGAAATATAAAATTTTAAAATTTAAATATATATTTATTTATATATAAAAATATTATATATATATATAATAAAAATATATTTATAATATATATATTTTTAATATATTTAAATTTTTTAAAAAATTTTTATAAAATAATATATATATTAAATAAAAAATATATTATATTATATATATATATTTATTTTTATTTTTATATATTTTTTTTTTTTTTAAGTTATTAAATTTTTTTGACCTCACTAATCTAAGATTTAAATTTTTTTTTTTAAAAATAGAAGTTCAATTAATTTCTATGGTAATAGAGAAGATTAAAACTGAGATGGGATTTCTCAGTCAAAAAATAAAAATCATGTTTTTAAAAGTTGTTAAACAAGGGAATTTTTTTCTTGCCTGGTTTTATCTTTTTTCTTCGCCTAAGTTTTAAAAAAAAAGATCAAAAAAATTTGCCAAAAAAAATTTTTCCCAAATTTCTCTGGCACTTTATAGGTACCCAGGGAATTTCTTGTGAAATTTCCTATTAGATTTCTTTTTAGCATTTTTGTTAATGAAAAAAAATTCATAAAAAGGATTTAAGCAACATGGGGAAATAAAAATAAAATCGTAATCAAAAGGGCGAAATGAAACATTCTTGGGTCATGGAGGTTTAAAATTAACTCTGCAAAAAGATTCTTTGCTAAAATAAAGGATTCATCAAAGAAAGTATTTCCCTCCCCGAGCGCTCATTTTGCGGGCCCAAGGTGTGTATTACCCCAAAATTAGAAAAAATTTAGGAATAGGTAGATGTTTAGGAAAGGAACCTGGATGTTTTTTTTTCAGTAAAAAGAAGCTCAAAGGGGAAAATGGAAAAGGGGGTTTTGGGGAAAGTTTTGGGGGTAAAGTCAAGGTTGGGGGAGGACAAAAACATGGGGGGAGTAAACTTTGAAAACAGAGTAGTGGGGTATAGATGGAATGCAAAAAGTAAATCAAAATTATAGGGAAAACTGAAAGGGACGAGAGAGGGGGTGATTTTGGGGCCTTGAACCTGGCCGAAAGAAAAATAAGGAGAGGCGGGGTTTGGAGCAATTTAAAGGATTTGTTTTAAAAGGATTTTTCTTTGCGCAAAAAGGGGTTTTTGTGAGGGGTTTAAATTTAAAGCAAAGGTAAGAAATTTGTGGAAGTTTAGGGAGAAATTGGTGTAAGGGGGTTTTTTAGTTTTGTAAAGGGAAATAGTAAAGGCTTGTATCTTGTGTGCAAAAATGGACTTGTAACGGGGGAAATACCGGGTTTTAAAAAAGACGATACACATAAGTAAAACATATGTAAGAAAGAGGAAAATGGCCAGAGGCTTTTTGGATTACGTTATAATTGTTGGGGTGGGGAAAAAGAAAAACATTTGCATATCAATGTGCTGAAAAGGTTTGAAAACTAGAGGGTTTTTGGGTCATTTTTTCTGGGTGGCGGAGAAGGTAAAAGTTGGATTTTTTTTTTTTTTTTTTTTAAAAATTTTAAGAGAGAATTTTTGGGGAAAGAGGGGGGTTTTAAAGTAAGTTTTTTTTGGGAAAGGGGAGCCCGTTTTGGAAAAAAATCCCTGAAGAAAATGAGCGCAGTTTGGAAAAAAAAAACGTGAAAAGTAATGGACTTTAAAGTGAGGGGGGAAAAATGGGATCTATTTAGGGAAGCAGTGTTTGGCTTGCGAAAAAGTTGCTTGTGTCATGAAAAGGTGGTGGATTAAAAAGGGTGGGAAACTGGGGGAATGAAGAAGCAAGATTATTGTGAAAGAGAAGAGGGCATGTGTACGAAAAGGAAAGAAAGGAAATTTGTTTGGGTTTCCCCGTGAAGTTGGTTTGCCCCGGGGGGTGTGTGATTTTGTCCATGGTTTTTTTAATTTGTTTATGGTGGGGTTGTTGGGGAGGTGAATGCAAAAAGTTTTGGAAAAGGGGGCAAGAATGCGTCCTTTGGGGGGGGATGGGGAGAGTTGGGGAAGTGGTCAGTTGTTTTTCGCGTTGATACAGCGCTGGTGGCTGATTGTCTGAAAAAACTGCAGAAGCTGGTCACTGAGTTTGGAAAATTTGTGTGAAAGAGGAAAGCTGGAGTAAAAGTAAATTTAAGAGCAAGGTTATTAGGTAAAAGCAGGGTTGAGGAAAAGGTCAATTGGGAGGTAAATTTTAAGGGGAAAAAACGGGAAAGGAAGTGAAATGTTTTAGATAGCGGGAAAGTGGATTTTGCAGTGGATGGAACCATGGAAGAGGAAGTAAATATAGGGTGGGGGAGGGGTCAAAAGCTCTGGGAGCCTTGAAGAATGTGTGGAAGTCGAGAGCATTATCTCGGAAAGCACAAACGGGTATGTTTGAAGGAATAGTGGTTCCAAAAATGTTGTATGGTTGCGAGGCGTGGGCTATGGATAGAGTTGTGCGCAGGAGGGTGGATGTGCTGGAAATGAGATGTTTGAGGACAATGTATGGTGTGAGGTGGTTTGATCGAGTAAGTAACGTAAGGGTAAGAGAGATGTGTGGAAATAAATAGAGCGTGGTTGAGAGAACAGAAGAGGGTGTTTTGAAATGGTTTGGGCAGATGGAGGGAATGAGTGAGGAAAGATTGACCAAGAGGATATATGTGTCGGAGGTAGAGGGAACGAGGAGAAGAGGGAGACCAAATTTGAGGTGGAAAAATGGAGTGAAAAATGATTTTGTGTGATCGGGGCCTGAACATGCAGGAGGGTGAAAGGAGGGCAAGGAATAGAGTGAATTATATCGATGTGGTATACCGGGTTTAACGTGCTGTCAATGGATTGAATTAGGGCATGTGAAGCGTCTGGGGTAAACCATGGAAAGCTGTGTAGGTATGTATATTTGCGTGTGTGGACGTGTATGTATATACATGTGTATGGGGGTGGGTTGGGCCATTTCTTTCGTCTGCTTCCTTGCGTTACCTCGCAAACGCGGGAGACAGCGACAAAGCAAAAAAAAAGAAAAAGAAATATATATATATATATATATATATATATATATATATATATATATATATATATATATATATATATATATATATATATATATATATATATATATATATATATATATATATATATATATATATATATATATATATATATATATATATATATATATATATATATATATATATATATATATATATATATATATGTATATATATATATTTTTTTTTTTTTAAGTTATCTAAATTGTGTAGACCATCACTAATGCTAAGATTATAATTCCTTGTGTTTTTAATAATAGAAGATTCAATTATATTTCTCATGGTAATAGAGTTAGAGTTAATAACTGAGATGGCATTACTCCAGTCAACATAATAATCATAGTTTTTAACGTTGTTAAACAAGGCATTTAATTCTTGCCTCGGTCTTATACTATATTTCTTCTGCCTAAGTTTAACAGAAAGATCAAAACCAGTCTGCCCAACAAAAATTTTATCACAATTTCTACATGGCACTTTATAGATGTACCTAGGAGAATTTTCTTGTGAATTCCTGATTAAGATATTCTTTATAGCATTATTGTTAATGAAAGCAACATTTACATTAAAGGATTTAAGCAACATGGGAAGTAAAGTAAAATCGTAATCAAAAGGGCGAACTGAAACATTCTTGGTGTCACTGGGAGGTTTGAATTCAACTCTGCAAAATGATTTCTTTGCTAACATAAAGGATTCATCAAAGAAAGTATTCATCCTCCTCGAGCGCTCATATTGCGGTGCCTAAAGTGTGTGTATGTAACCAAGATTAGAAAAAATGAGAGATAGGTAGTATGTTTGAGGAAAGGAACCTGGATGTTTTGTCTCAGTAAAACGAAGCTCAAGGGTAAATGGGAAGAGTGGTTTGGGAATGTTTTGGGAGTAAAGTCAGAGGTTGGTGAGAGGACAAGAACATGGGAGGGAGTAACACTTCTGAAACACGAGTAGTGGGAGTATATGATGGAATGCAAGAAAGTAAACTCAAGACTGATATAGGTAAAACTGAAAGTGGACGAAGAGAGCGGGGTGATTATTGGTGCCTATGAACCTGGCCATGAGAAGAAAGATAAGGAGAGGCAAGTGTTTTGGGAGCAACTGAGTGAGTGTGTTAGTAGTTTTCATGCGCAAGAATGGGTTATAGTGATGGGTGATTTAAATGCAAAGGTAAGCAATGTGGAAGTTTAGGGAGTAATTGGTGTACATGGGGTGTTTAGTGTTGTAAATGGAAATAGTGAAGAGCTTGTAGACTTGTGTGCTGAAAATGGACTTGTAACTGGGAATACCTGGTTTAAAAAGAGCGATACACATAAGTATACATATGTAAGTAAGAGAGATGGCCAGAGAGCGTTATTGGATTACGTTATAATTGATAGGTGCGTGAAAGAAAAACATTTGCATATCAATGTGCTGAGAGGTGCAACTAGAGGGATGTGTGGTCATTATCTCGTGGCGGAGAAGGTAAAAGTTTGAGAGGTTTTAAGAATTTAAGAGAGAATGTTGGGGTAAAGAGAGTGGTTAGAGTAAGTTAGTTTGGAAGGAGACCTGTGTGAGAAAATACCTGAAGAGAATGAGCGCAGATTGGAAAAACGTGACAGTAATGGACGTAAAGTGAGTGGGGAAGAATGGGATCTATTTAGGGAAGCAGTGATGGCTTGCGCAAAAGATGCTTGTGTCATGAAAAGCGTGGTGAGATTAGAAAGGGTAGAAACTGGGGGAATGAAGAAGCAAGATTATTAGTGAAAGAGAAGAGAGGCATGTGTACGAGAAGGAAGAAAGGAAAGTGATTGGTTCTCAGTGAATGTTGGTTTGCGGCAGGGGTGTGTGATGTGTCCATGGTTGTTTAATTTGTTTATGGATGGGGTTGTTAGGGAGGTGAATGCAAGAGTTTTGGAAAGAGGGGCAAGAATGCAGTCCGTTATGGATGAGAGAGCTTGGGAAGTGAGTCAGTTGTTGTTCGCTGATGATACAGCGCTGGTGGCTGATTCGTCTGAGAAACTGCAGAAGCTGGTCACTGAGTTTGGTAAATTGTGTGAAAGAGGAAAGCTGAGAGTAAAAGTCAATAAGAGCAAGGTTATTAGGTACAGCAGGGTTGATGACAAGTCAATTGGGAGGTAAATTTTAATGGAGAAAAACTGGAGGAAGTGAAATGTTTTAGATAGCTGGAAGTGGATTTGGCAGTGGATGGAACCATGGAAGAGGAAGTGAATCATAGGGTGGGGGAGGGGTCGAAAGCTCTAGGAGCAATGAAGAAAGTGTGGAAGTTGAAAACATTATCTCGGACAGCAAACATTGGTATGTTTGAAGGCTTAGTGGTTCCAACAATGTTATATGGCTGTGGGACGTGGGATTTAGATAGACTTGTGCGGAGGAGGGTGGATGTCCTGTAAATGAGATGTTTGGGGACAATATGTGGTGTGCGGTGGTTTGATCGAGTAAGTAATAATAGGGTAAGAGAGATTTGTGGTAATGAAAAGAGTGTGGTTGAGAGAGCAGAAGAGGGTGTTTTGAAATGATTTGGTCACATGGAGAGAATGAATGAGGAATGATTGACCAAGAGGATATATGTGTCAGAGGTGGAGGGAACGGGAGAAGTGGGAGACCAAATTGGAGTTGGAATGATGGAGTGAAAAAGATTTTGAGTGATCGGGGCCTGAACATGCAGGAGGGTGCAAGGCATGCAAGGAATAGTGTGAATTGGAACGATGTGGTATACCAGGGTCGACGTGCTGTCAAAGGATTGAACCAGGGCATATGAAGCGTCTGGGATAAACCATGGAAAGTTGTGTGGGGCCTGGATGTGGAAAGGGAGCTGTGGTTTCGGTGCATTATGCATGACAGCTACAGACTGGGTGTGAACGAATGTGGCCTTTGTTGTCTTTTCCTAGCGCTACGTCGTGCATAATCGGGGGAGAAGGTTGTTATTTCATGTGTGGCGGGGTGGCGATGGGAGTGAATAAAGGCAGACAGTATGAATTATGTATATGGGTATATATGCATAAGTTTGTGGTTGTATACATATATATATACTTTGAGATGTATAGATATGTATATTTGCGTGTGCATACGTGTATGTATATACATGTGTACGTGGGTGGTTTGGGCCATTCTTTCGTGTGTTTCCTTGCGCTACCTCGCTAACGCGAGAGACAGCGACAAAGTAATATAATAAATGAATATATATATATATATATATATATATATATATATATATATATATATATATATATATATATATATATATATATATATATATATATATATATATATATATTTCCCGTTTTTATAGGGGAGAAAGAATACTTCCCACATATTAATCACGTGTCGTAGAAGGCGGCTAAAGGGAACGGGAGCAAGAAATCCTCAACTCCTTATATTTCTAAAAGGGGAAACAGAAAAAGAAGTCAGGCGGGGAGTGCTCATCCTCCTCGAAGGCTCAGATTGGGGTGTCTAAATGTGTGTGGATGTAACCAAGATAAAAGAAAAGGAGAGATAGGTAGTATGTTTGTGGAAATGAGCCTGGATGTTCTGGCTCTGAGTGAAACGATGCTTAAGGGTAAAGGTAAAGAGTGGTTTGGGAATGTTTTCGGAATAATGTCAGGGTTGGTGAGAGGACAAGAGCAAGGGAAGGAGAAGGACTGCTTATGAAACTGGAGTGGTGGGAGTATTTGATAGAGTGAAAGAAAATAAGCTCTAGATTGATATGGGTAAAACGTGTTTGGATGGCGAGAGATGGGTGATTGTCGGTGCCTCTGCACCTGGGTATGAGAAGAAAGATCATGAGAGGCAAGTGATTTGGGAGCATCCGAGTGAATGTTTTAATAGTTTTGAAGTACGAGACCGGGCTATAGTGATGGGTGATTTCAATGCAAAGGAAGTAATGTAGCAGCTGAGGGAATAATTCGTGTACATAGGGTGTTCAGTGTTGTAAATGGAAGAGGTGAAGAGCTTGTAGATTTGTGTGCTGAAAAAGGACTGGTGATTGGGAATACCTGGTTTAAGAATAGAGATATACATAATCATACGTATGTAAGTAGGAGTGACGGCCAGAGAGCGTTATTGGATTATTGTTAATTGATTGGTGCGCGAAAGAGAGTCTTTTTAATGTTAATGTGCTGAGAGGTGCAACTGGAGGGATGTCTGATCATTATCTTGTGGAGGGGAAGATAAAGATTTGTGAAGGTTTTCAGAAAAGAAGAGAGAATGTTGAGGTGAAGAGAGTGGTGAGAGTAAGTGAGCTTGGCAAGGAGACTTGTACGAGGAATCTCCGGGTGAGACTGAGCGCAGAATGGAAAACATGTGAGAACAAAGGACGTAAGGGGAGAGGCGGAGGACTGGGATGTATGTAGGGAAGCAATGATGGCTTGCGCAAAAGATGCTTATGGCATGAGAAGCGTGGGAGATGGGCAGACTAGAAAGGGTAGTGAGTGGTTGGATGGGGTAGTAAGATTATTTGTGAAGGAGAAAAGAGAGGCATTTGGACGATCTTTTGCAGGGAAATAGTACAAATGACTGAGAGATGTATAAAAGAAAGAGGCAGTTGGTCAAGAAAAAAGTTGTAAGAAGTGAAAAAGAGGGCAAATTAGAGTTGGGGCGAGAGAGTATCATTAATTCTTAGGGACACTAGAAAGATGTTTCGAAATTAGATAAATAAAGGGCTTAAGATAAGAGAACAAATGGAAAACATCGGTGAAGGGGGCTAATGGGGAGGTAATAACAAGTAGTGGTGGTGTGAGAAGATGGACTGAGTATTTTGAAAGTTTGTTGAATGTGTTAAATGATAGAGTGGCAGATATATGGTGTTTTGGTCGAGGTGGTGTGCAAAGTGAGAGGGTTAGGGAGAATGATTTGATGAACAGACAAGATGTAGTAAAAGCAATACGGATGATGAAAGCCGGCAAGGCAGCGGGTTTGGATGGTATTGCAGTGGTATTTATTAAAAAATGGAGTGACTGTGTTGTTGGCTGGTTGGTAAGGAGATTTGATGTATGTATGACTCATGGTGAGGTACCTGAGGCTTGGCGGAATTCCTTTATCTTGCCATCGTACAAACGCAAAGGGGATAAAGGTGTGTGTAAGGCATGTGTTCCAGTTGGAAGAGAGGAACGTGATTGGTTTTCAGTGAATGTCGGTTTGCGGCAGGGGTGCGTGATGTCTCCATGGTTGTTTAATTTGTTTATGGATGAGGTTGTTAGGGAGGTGAATGCAAGAGTTTTGGAGTTCTGGGAGCATGTGATAAAGTGTAAGAAAGTAAACTCTAGATTGATATGGGTAAAACTGAAAGTGGATTGAGAGACTTGGGTGACTATTGGTGCCTATGCACTTGGGCATGAGAAGAAAGATCATGAAAGGAGCAGCTGAGTGTGTTATCAATTTTGATGCACGAGACCGGGTTATAGTGATGGGTGATTTGAATACAAAAGCTACTAATTTGGCAGCTGACGGTATAACTGGTGTACATGTGGTTTTCAGTGTTGTAAATTGAAATGGTGAAGAGCATGTAGATTTCTGTGCTGAAAAAAGACTGGTGATTGGAAATACCAGGTTTTAAAAGAGATATACATAAGTATACATAAGAAAGTAGGAGAGATGGCCAGAGAGCATTATTGGATAAAGTACTAATTGATAGGCGTGTGAAAGAGACTTTTGGGTGTTAACGTGCTGAGAGGGGTAACTGGAGGGATGTCTGATCATTATCTAGTTGAGGTGAAGATGAAGATTTGTATAGGTTTTCGGAAAAAAAGAGAGAATGTTAGCGTGAAGAAAATGGTGAGAGTAATCAAGGTTGGAAAGGAGACTTGTGTGAGGAAGTAACAGGGGAGACTGAGTGCAGAACGGAAAAATGCGAGAGCAAATGACGTAAGGGGAGTGGGTGAGGAATGGGGTGTATTTAGGAATTCAGTGATGGCTTGCGCAAAAGATGTTTGTTGCATGAGGAATATGGGAGGTAGGCAAATTAAAAAGGGTAGTGAGAGATGTGATGAAGAGGTTGAATTATTAGTGAAAGAGAAGAGAGGCGTTTGGACAATTATTGCAGGGAAGTAGTGCGAATGATTGGGAGATGTATAAAAGAAAGAGGCAGGAAGTCGAGATAAAGGTGCAAGAGGTGAAAAAGAGGGCAAATGAGAGTTCGGGTGAGAAAGTATCACTAGATTTCAGGGAGGATAAAAAGATGCTTTGGAAGGAGGTAAATAAAGTGCGTAAGACAAGAAAAGAAATGGGAAAATTGATGAAGAGGGCAAATGGGGAGGTAATAAGAAGTAGTACTGAAGTGAGAAGTAAATGCAGTGAGTATTTTGAAGGTTTGTTTAATATGTTTAATGATAGAGTGGCAGATATAGGGTGTTTTGGTCGAGATGGTGTGTGAAGTCAGAAGGTCAGGGAGAATGTTTAGGTAAACAGAGAAGAGGTAGTAAAAGCTTTGCGGAAGATGAAAGCCGGCAAGGCAGCAGGTTTGGATGGTATTGCAGTGGATTTTATTGAAGAAGGTGGTGACTGTATTGTTAACTGGTCGGTAAGGATATTCAATGTATGTATGATTTATGGTGAGGTGTCTGAGGACTGGCGATATTCCTGAATAGTGCCATTGTATAAAGGCAAAGTGGATAAGGGTGGGTGTTCAGATTACAAAGGTATAAGTTTGTTGAGTATTCCTGGGAAATTATATGGGAAGGTATTGATTGAGAGGGTGAAGGCATGTATAGAGCATCAGATTGGGGAAGCGCAGTGTGGTCTCAGAAGTGGTAGAAGATATGAGGATCAGGTGTTTGCTTTGAAGTATGTATGTGAGAGATACTTAGAAAATTAGATGGATTTGTATGTAGCATTACTGGGTCTGGGGAAAGCATATGGTAGATTGGATAGAGATGCTTTTTGGAAGGTATTAAGAGTCTATGTTGTGGGAGGTAAGTTGCTAGAAGCAGTGAAAAATTTTTATCATTGATGTAAGGCATGTGTAAGAATAGGAAAAGAGGAAAGTGATTGGTTCTCGGTGAATGTCGGTTTACGGCAGGGATGAGTGATGTATCAGAGGCAGATTCACCTCCCTAGCACCTCAGCCATAAACAATTTAAACAGCCATGGAGACATCACTAACCCCTGACGCAAACCGATATTCACTAAGAATCATTCTCCTCTCTTCCTACTCGTACAGATGCCTTACATCCTTGGTAAACATTTTTCACTGCTTCTAGCAACTTACCTTAGACACCATATACTCTTAATACCTTCCACAGAGCATCTTTATCAACCCTATCATATGCCTTTTCCAGATCAATAAATGCTACATACAAATCCATCTGAGAAATCATACGGGAGGATATTGACTGAGATGGTCATGTACAGAGCATCAGATTGTGAAAACCAGTGTGGTTTCAGAAGTGGTAGAGGATGTGTGGATCAGGTGTTTGCTTTGAAGAATGTATATGTGAAATATTTAGAAAAACAGATGGATTTGTTATAACTTTCATGGATCTGAAGAGGTCATATGAAAAGGTTGATAGCGACGCTGTATATAAGTTTTAAGAGTATATGGTGTGGAAGATAAATTGCTAAAAGCAGTGGAAAGTTTTTACCAAGGATGTAAGGCATGTGTACGAGTAGGAAGAGAGGAGAATGATTGATTCTTAGTGAATGTCGGTTTGCGGCAGAGGTGAGTCATGTCTCCATGGTTGTTTAATTTTTTTTTATGGATTGGGTGGTTGGAGAGGTGAATGCAAGAGTTTTGGGAAGAGGGGCAACTATGCAGTCTGTTGTGGATGAGAGAGCTTGGGAAGTAAGTCAGTTGTTGTTCGCTGATGAAACAGATCTGGTGTCTGATTCGGGTAAGAAACTGCAGAAGCTGGTGACTGAGTATAGTAAAGTGTGTGAAAGAAGAAAGTTGAGAGTAAATGTGAGTACGTGCAAAGTTTCTAGGTTCATCAGGGTGGAGGGACAAGTTAACTGAGAGGTACGTTTGCATGGAGAAAAGTTGGAGGAAGTGAAGTGTTTTAGATTTTTGGGAGTAGACTTAACAGCGGATGGAACTATGGAAGCAAAAATGAGTCACAGTGTGGGGGAGGGGGCAAAGGTTCTGGGATAGTTGAAGAATGTGTGGAAGGAGAGAACGTTATCTCTGAGAGTAAAAATGGGTACGTTTGTTGGAATAGTGGTGCCAACAATGTTATATGGTTGTGAGGCAACCATTTCTAGCCAGCTATGAAAGATAATTACTTTATATTGGTATACTTATGATACCGTTAGTTATTTCTCGTATAATCTTCTGTAATTACTTCACTATATTCGTAATGATAATGAGGGAAGTTATACATGTTATTAAATGGAAGATTGATTAGGCATACCTTATCAAATTAGGTAGATAGATTATGATTGATTCCATTACCTCACATATTGTGAATCATACGTAGAAAAGCTAGTGGGGTAAAGGCAAGCCGTTAAAACACCGGTTAAAGTAAAGGAAAAATAAATATATGTTAGACATCATTTACAGTAAGCGACTTCCAGTACCAATCTCGTTGTTGAGCGAGACTTTATTTCACCTTAATACAGGATTTTGATGCAGAGACGTCAGCGGGTATTCCAACCCACAACCCTGGCTGAACGGGTCGAGTTTGTGTGGCTATGGATGAGGGGTATGTCGGCCCGCTCCATCGCTAGACAGACTGGTGCCAGCGTGACGACCGTCTGCAGGTGGCTAAGGCGCTGGAAGCTAGAGGGTCACGTCAATACCAAACACCATACTCTTCCTGGGTCTCGTGTGACCAGGAAGGAGAGAGAACCATCGTAACACATCGGACTTCGGAGATTTCGATGGAGGACAACATCACTTTGCAACCCACTCGTGGGTCTTAGACGCCTCTACATCAAGCCCTACAGAGAAACGCCCATAACATACTTCCAAAAATATTTATGTAAACATCTTACGGTGATAAACAGAATATGATCCGCCGTTGAACACCTCGGTTCTCATTCAGTATTCAGCTATCATATAAACAGACATAAAGAGGAAAGTTTTCCCTTTTAAGTCATAAGACCCGTAATGTCCATAGTTCTAGGATGAAAAATTAACGAAGAATACTCGCTTCCATAACAGAGTGAAGCAGGTCTGTGTGCCGACAGATCTCTCAGCTTGCGGACATACCTGAGACAGAGTCAAACTTTGCACAGGAGTCCGATATTTACGGGGTTCATTGTCACACTCCTATAAACGTGTCTCCCCCAACTGCTAAACCTGATAAACTAGCGTTTATTCACATTTACTCTCTACTTCCTCAGTGCACATTCTTTTCCAAATTCAGACTCCATCTTTTCAGTTTCTCACTCGAATCTTCCACCAGGGCCGCGTCACCAGAAAACAGCAAATAGCATATATCCCAGCCCTCACCTTCACCCCGTACAGATTTCAAAACGGTTCCCCGTTCAAGACCCAGGAATTCATCTCCATCACCACTCGGTACATAAATAGATTAAGTAGCTATGGTGATATTAAACACCCCGGACTATTACCATATAATCTGAGACACATTACCTTTTACAGACTTCTACATACAAAGCAACACTGTGAAGTTCAAACAGCAACGGAATATTGCGTCCTTTCGAGGCTATTTGTGTTATGGGAAGATATAATAAACACAACCCCTTAGTGTCGTGAAAGTTACAAGACAGAGATAATTCTGAGATTAAAACCTGTAAATAATCTGACCTTGACGCGTTCATGGGCCAAGAAAGATCTAACTCATATGATAGTTTAGGTTGGTTTAGGTTAGGTGAAGTTACATTAGGTTAGGTTATGTTAGAATCCTAGTTACAACAGTAGTTCCACAATCAATGCAGCAATTTATCTACCTCTAAAGACTGGTATATATAAATATATATATATATATATATATATTTTTTTTTTTTTTTTTTTTTCATACATATTCGCCTTATCCCGCGTTAGCGAGGTAGCGTTAAGAACAGAAGAGTGAGCCTTAGAGGGTAAATCCCCACTTGGCCCACCTCTCAGTTCCTTCTTTTGGAAAATTATAAACGGGAGGGGAGGATTTCCAGCCCCCCGCTCCCTTCCCTTTTAGTCGCCTTCTACGACACGCAGGGAATACGTGGGAAGTATTCTTTCTCCCCTATCCCCAGGGATATATATATATATATATATATATATATATGGATATATGAATATATATATATATATATATATATATATATATATATATATATATATATATATATATATATATATATATATATATATATATATATGGATAGAGTTGTGCGCAGGAGGATGGATGTGCTGGAAATGAGATGTTTGAGGACAATGTGTGGTGTGAGGTGGTTTGATCGAGTGAGTAACGTAAGGGTAAGAGAGATGTGTGGAAATAAAAAGAGCGTGGTTGAGAGAGCAGAAGAGGGTGTTTTGAAGTGGTTTGGGCTCATGGAGAGAATGAGTGAGGAAAGATTGACCAAGAGGATATATGTGTCGGAGGTGGAGGGAACGAGGAGAAGAGGGAGACCAAATTGGAGGTGGAAAGATGGAGTGAAAAACATTTTGTGTGATCGGGGCCTGAACATGCAGGAGGGTGAAAGGAGGGCAAGGAATAGAGTGAATTGGAGCGATGTGGTATACCGGGGTTGACGTGCTGTCAGTGGATTGAATCAAGGCATGTGAAGCGTCTGGGGTAAACCATGGAAAGCTGTGTAGGTATGTATATTTGCGTGTGTGGACGTATGTATATATATGTGTATGGGGGGGGGGGGTTGGGCCATTTCTTTCGTCTGTTTCCTTGCGCTACCTCGCAAACGCGGGAGACAGCGACAAAGTAAAAAAAAAAAAAAAAAAAAAAAAATATATATATATATATATATATATATATATATTATTTTATTTGTTTTGCTTTGTCGCTGTCTCCCGCATTTGCGAGGTAGCGCAAGGAATCAGACGAAAGAAATGGCCCAACCCACCCCCATACACATGTATATACCTACGCGTCCACACACTCAAATATACATACCTATACATCTCAATGTACACATATATACACACACACAGACATATACATATACACACATGTACATAATTCATACTGTCTGCCTTTATTTATTCCCATCGCCACCTCGCCACACATGGAATAACATCCCCCTCCCCCCTCATGTGGGCGAGGTAGCGCTAGGAAAGACAACAAAGGCCCCATTTGTTCACACTCAGTCTCTAGCTGTCATGTAATAATGTCCGAAACCACAGTTCGATTTTCACATCCAGGCCCACAGAACTTTAAATAGTTTACCCCAGACGCTTTACATGCCCTGATTCAATCCATTGACAGCACGACGACCCCGGTATACCACATCGATCCAATTCACTCTATTCCTTGCCCTCCTTTCACCCTCCTGCATGTTCAGGCCCCGATCACACAAAATCTTTTTCACTCCATCTTTCCACCTCCAATTTGGTCTACCTCTTCTCCTCGTTCCCTCCACCTCCGACACATATATCCTCTTGGTCAATCTTTCCTCACTCATTCTCTCCATGTGCCCAAATCATTTCAAAACACCCTCTTCTGCTCTCTCAACCACGCTCTTTTTATTTCCTTACATCTCTCTTACCCTTACATTACTTACTCGATCAAACCACCTCAAAACACATATTGTCCTCAAACATCTTATTTCCAGCACATCCACCCTCCTGCGCACTACTCTACCCATAGCCGACGCCTCGCAACCATACAACATTGTTGGAACCACTATTCCTTCAAACATACCCATTTTTGCTTTCCGAGATTGTGTTCTCGACTTCCAAACATTCTTCAAGGCTCCCAGAATTTTTGCCCCCTCCCCCACCCTATGATTCACTTCCACTTCCAAGGTTCCGTCCGCTGCCAGCTCCACTCCCAGATATCTAAAACACTTTACTTCCTCCAGTTTTTCTCCATTCAAGCTTACCCCCCAATTGACTTGACACTCAACCCTCCTGTACCTAATAACCTTGCTCTTTTTCACATTTACTCTTAACTCTCTTCTTTCACACACTTTACCAAACTCAGTCACCAACTTCTGCGTTTTCTCAAATGAATCAGCCACCAGCGCTGTATCATCAGCGAACAACAACTGACTCATTTCCCAAGCTCTCTCATCCACAACAGACTGCATACTTGCCCCTCTTTCTCAAACTCTTGCATTCACCTCGCTAACAACCACATCAATAAACAAATTAAACAACCATGGAGACATCACACACCCTGCCGCAAAACTACATTCACTGAGAACCACTCACTTTCCTCTCTTCCTACACGTACACATGCCTTACATCAACGATAAAAACTTTTCACTGCTTCTAACAACTTGCCTCCCACACCATATATTCTTAATACCTTCCACAGAGCATCTTTATGAACTCCATCATATGCCTTCTCCAGATCCATAAATGCTACATACAAATCCATTTGTTTTTCTAAGTATTTCTCACATACATTCTTCAAAGCAAACATCTGATCCACGCATCCTCTACCACTTCTGAAACCAAACTGCTCTTCCCCAATCTGATGCTCTGTACACTCCTTCACCCTCTCAATCAATACCCTCCCATATAATTTCCCAGGAATACTCAACAAACGTATACCTCTGTAAGTTGAGAACTCACCTTTGTCCCCTTTGCCCTTGTACAATGGTACTATGCAAGCATTCCGCCAATCCTCAGGCACCTCACCATGAATCATACATACATTAGATAACCTTACCAACCGGTCAACAATAGACTCACCCCCTTTTTTAATAAATTTCACTGCAATACCATCGAAACCTGCTGCCTTGCCGGCTTTCATCTTCCGCAAAGCTTTTACTACCTCTTCTCTGTTTACCAAATCATTTTCCCTAACCCTCTCACTTTGCACACCACCTCGACCAAAACACCCTATATCTGCCACTCTATCATCAAACACATTCAACAAACCTTCAAAATACTCACTCCATCTCCTTCTCACATCACCACTACTTGTTATCACCTCCCCTTTATCCCCCTTCACTGAAGTTCCCATTTGCTCCCTTGTCTTACACACTTTATTTACCTCCTTCCAAAACATCTTTTTATTCTACATAAAATTTAATGATACTCTCTCATCCCAACTCTCATGTGCCCTCTTTTTCACCTCTTGCACCTTTCTCTTGACCTCTTGCCTCTTTCTTTATTACATCTACCACTCATTTGCATTTTTTCCCTGCAAAAATCGTCCAAATTCCTCACTCTTCTCTTTCACTAATAATCTTACTTCTTCATCAAACCACTCGCTACCCCTTCTAATCAAAACACCTCCCACGCTTCTCATGCCACAGGCATCTTTTGCGCAACGAATCACTGCTTCCCTAAGTACATCCCATTCCCCCCCACTCTCCTTACCTCCTTTGTTCTCATCTTTTTCCATTCTGTACTCAGTCTCTCCTGGTACTTACTCATGCAAGTCTCCTTCCCAATCTCACTTACTCTCATCACTCTCTTCATCCCAACATTCTCTTTTCTTTTCTGAAAACCCCTACAAATCTTCACTTTCGCCTCCATAAGATAGTAATCAGACTCCATCCATTTGCACCTCTCAGCACATTAACATCCAAAAGTCTCTCTTTGGCGCGCCTATCAATTAACACGTAATCCAATAACGCTCTCTGGCCATCTCTCCTATTTACATACGTATACTTATGTATATCTCGCTTTTTAAACCAGGTATTCCCAATCAACAGTCCTTTCTCAGCACACAAATCCACAAGCTCTTCACCATTTCCATTTACAACACTAAACACTCAATGTATACCAATTATTCCCTCAACTGCCACAGTACTCACCTTTGCATTCAAATCACCCATCACTATAACCCGGTCATGTGCATCAAAACCACTAAAACACTCATTCAGCTGCTCCCAAAACACTTGCCTCTCATGATCTTTCTTCTCAATCTAGAGTTTACTTTCTTACACTCTATCAAATACTCCGACCACTCCTGTTTCAGGAGTAGTGCTATTCCTTACCTTGCTCTTTTCCTCTCACTAACCCCTGCCTTTACTCCCAAGACATTCTCAAACCACTTTTCCCCTTTACCCTTGATCTTCGTTTCACTTAGAGCCAAAATATCCAGTTTCCTTTCCTCAAACATACTACCTATCTCTCCATTTTTCTCATCTTGGTTACATGCACACACATTTAGACACCCTTATCTGAGCCTTCGAGTAGGATGAGCACTCCTCGCGTGACTCTTTCTTCTGTTTCTCCTTTTAGAAAGTCCAAATACAAGGAGGGGAGGGTTCCTGATCCCCCAGCTCCCGTCTCCTTTAGTCGCCTTCTACGACACGTGAAGAATGCGTAGGAAATATTCTTTCTCCCCTATCCCCAGGGATATATATATATATATATATATATATATATATATATATATATATATATATATATATATATATATATATATATATATATATATATACATATATATATATATATATATATATATATATATATATATATATATATATTATATGGCATAATTGCAAGAGTGAGTAATGTGGCCATTGATGTCAGAATTAGGAGACATTGGGTATTACTGAGGTGAAATATGAATAGTCAACAGCTTGTGGAGTTGTGTGCAGAAAATGGTATGGTGATTAGGAATACCTGCTTTTTTTTTTTTTTTTTTTTTTTTAAGGACATGCATAAATATACATCAGTAAGTAGGGAACCTGGTCAGAGAGAAGTCTTGGACTCTGTACAAATTTATAGGTGTGCAAAAGATATACTCCCAGATGTTAATGTGTTGGGAGGGGAAACTAATATGAATGAGAAGAGGGTGAGAAAGAAATGAGCTTGGAAAAAAGAGGTGTGTGTGTGTGTGTGTGTGTGTGTGTGAAATACCAGAAGAGATTGGGTATAGAATAGCTAAAGTTGTAAGCAAATGAAGCAAGGGGAATGGGAGATATTTAGTGAAGCAGTGATAGCATGTGCAAGAGATATGGGATATGGGCAGTTGAGAAATTGATAGTAATTGGCGGGGTGATTGTTCCCTCCACTTCTGATGCATATATCCTCTTTGTCCTCTATCCTCATGTTCTTAACACTACCTCACTAATATGGGAAATGACAAATATATATGAAATAAGATATATGTGCTTTGATTGACTAAGTAATGAAAGGGTAAAAGATATGTGTGGTAATAAAAAGAGTGGTTGAGAGAGCAGAAGTGGCTTTGTTGAAATAATTTGGACTCGTGAGGATAAGTAAGGAGGATTAACAAAGAGGATGTACGTGTCAAAGATAGAGGGAACGAGGAGATGTGGGAGACCAAATTGGAGGGGGAAAGATGGAGTGAAAAAGATTTTGAGTTATCGGGGCCTGAACATGCAGGAGGGTGAAAGGCGTGCAAGGAATAGAGTGAATTGGAACGATGTGGTATACTGGGGTCGACATGGTGTCAATGGAATGAACCAGGGCATGTGAAGCGTTTGGGGTAAACCATGGAAAGTTCTGTGGGGCCTGGATGTGGAAAGGGAGCTGTGGTTTCGGTGCATTATTACATGACAGCTAGAGACTGAGTGTGAACGAATAGGGCCTTTGTTGTCTTTTCCTAGCACTACCTCACACACATGAGGGGGAAAGATGTTGTTATTCCATGTGTGGCGGGGTGGCGATGGGAATGAATAAAGGCAGACAGTATGAATTATGTACATGGGTATATATGTATATGTCTGTGTGTGTATATATATGTATACGTTGAGATGTATAGGTATGTATATGTGGTGTGAGTGGACGTGTATGTATATACATGTGTATGTGGGTGGGTTGGGCCATTCTTTCGTCTGTTTCCTTGCACTACCTCGCTGGCGCGGGAGACAGCGACAAAGCAAAATGAATAAATAGATAAATATTTCAAGCTAAAAGTTTGTTTTCTAAATTGTTTCTTACATTTTTCATATGTATATATATGTATGTGTGTGTGTGTGTGTGTGTGTGCGTGTGTGTGTGTGTGTGTGTGTGTGTGTGTGTGTGTGTGTGTGTGTGTGTGTATATATATATATGTATATTATCCCTGGGGATAGGGGTGAAAGAATACTTCCCATGTATTCCTCGCGTGTCGTAGAAAGCGACTAGAGGGGACGGGAGCGGGGGGCCGGAAATCCTCCCCTCCTTGTATTAACTTTCTAAAATGGGAAACAGAAGAAGGAGTCACGCGGGGAGTGCTCATCCTCCTCGAAGGCTCAGAGTGGGGTGCCTAAATGTGTGTGGATGTAACCAAGATGTGAAAAAAGGAGAGATAGGTAGTATGTTTGAGGAAAGGAACCTGGATGTTTTGGCTCTGAGTGAAACGAAGCTCAAGGGTAAAGGGGAAGAGTGGTTTGGAAATGTCTGGGGAGTAAAGTCAGGGGTTAGTGAGAGGACAAGAGCAAGGGAAGGAGTAGCAATACTCCTGAAACAGGAGTTGTGGGAGTATGTCATAGAATGTAAGAAAGTAAATTCTCGATTAATATGGGTAAAATTGAAAGTTGATGGAGAGAGGTGGGTGATTATTGGTGCATATGCACCTGGGCATGAGAAGAAAGATCATGAGAGGCAAGTGTTTTGGGAGCAGCTAAATGAGTGTGTTAGCGGTTTTGATGCACGAGACCGGGTTATAGTGATGGGTGATTTGAATGCAAAGGTGAGTAATGTGGCAGTTGAGGGAATAATTGGTATGCATGGGGTGTTCAGTGTTGTAAATGGAAATGGTGAAGAGCTTGTAGATTTATGTGCTGAAAAAGGACTGTTGATTGGGAATACCTGGTTTAAAAAGCGAGATATACATAAGTATACTTATGTAAGTAGGAGAGATGGCCAGAGAGCGTTATTGGATTACGTGTTAATGGACAGGCGTGCGAAAGAGAGACTTTTGGATGTCAATGTGCTGAGAGGTGCAACTGGAGGGATGTCTGATCATTATCTTGTGGAGGCTAAGGTGAAGATTAGTATGGGTTTTCAGAAAAGAAGAGTGAATGTTGGGGTGAAGAAGGTGGTGAGAGTAAGTGAGCTTGGGAAGGAGACCTGTGTGAAGAAGTATCAGGAGAGACTGTGTACAGAATGGAAAAAGGTGAGAACAATGGAAGTAAGGGGAGTGGGGGAGGAATGGGATGTATTTAGGGAATCAGTGATGGATTGCGCAAAAGATGCTTGTGGCATGAGAAGAGTGGGAGGTGGGCTGTTTAGAAAGGGTAGTGAGTGGTGGGATGAAGAAGTAAGAGTATTAGTGAAAGAGAAGAGAGAGGCGTTTGGACGATTTTTGCAGGGAAAAAATGCAATTGAGTGGGAGAAGTATAAAAGAAAGAGACAGGAGGTCAAGAGAAAGGTGCAAGAGGTGAAAAAAAGGGCAAATGAGAGTTGGGGTGAGAGACTATCAGTAAATTTTAGGGAGAATAAAAAGATGTTCTGGAAGGAGGTAAATAGGGTGCGTAAGACAAGGGAGCAAATGGGAACTTCAGTGAAGGGCGTAAATGGGGAGGTGATAACAAGTAGTGGTGATGTGAGAAGGAGATGGAATGAGTATTTTGAAGGTTTGTTGAATGTGTCTGATGACAGAGTGGCAGATATAGGGTGTTTGGGTCGAGGTGGTGTGCAAAGTGAGAGGGTTAGGGAAAATGATTTGGTAAACAGAGAAGAGGTAGTAAAAGCTTTGCGGAAGATGAAAGCCGGCAAGGCAGCAGGTTTGGATGGTATTGCAGTGGAATTTATTAAAAAAGGGGGTGACTGTATTGTTGACTGGTTGGTAAGGTTATTTAATGTATGTATGACTCATGGTGAGGTGCCTGAGGATTGGCGGAATGCGTGCATAGTGCCATTGTACAAAGGCAAAGGGGATAAGAGTGAGTGCTCAAATTACAGAGGTATAAGTTTGTTGAGTATTCCTGGTAAATTATATGGGAGGGTATTGATTGAGAGGGTGAAGGCATGTACAGAGCATCAGATTGGGGAAGAGCAGTGTGGTTTCAGAAGTGGTAGAGGATGTGTGGATCAGGTGTTTGCTTTGAAGAATGTATGTGAGAAATACTTAGAAAAGCAAATGGATTTGTATGTAGCATTTATGGATCTGGAGAAGGCATATGATAGAGTTGATAGAGATGCTCTGTGGAAGGTATTAAGAATATATGGTGTGGGAGGCAAGTTGTTAGAAGCAGTGAAAAGTTTTTATCGAGGATGTAAGGCATGTGTACGTGTAGGAAGAGAGGAAAGTGATTGGTTCTCAGTGAATGTAGGTTTGCGGCAGGGGTGTGTGATGTCTCCATGGTTGTTTAATTTGTTTATGGATGGGGTTGTTAGGGAGGTAAATGCAAGAGTTTTGGAAAGAGGGGCAAGTATGAAGTCTGTTGGGGATGAGAGAGCTTGGGAAGTGAGTCAGTTGTTGTTCGCTGATGATACAGCGCTGGTGGCTGATTCATGTGAGAAACTGCAGAAGCTGGTGACGGAGTTTGGTAAAGTGTGTGGAAGAAGAAAGTTAAGAGTAAATGTCAATAAGAGCAAGGTACAGGTACAGCAGGGTTGAGGGTCAAGTCAATTGGGAGGTGAGTTTGAATGGTGAAAAACTGGAGGAAGTGAAGTGTTTTAGATATCTGGGAGTGGATCTGTCAGCGGATGGAACCATGGAAGCGGAAGTGGATCATAGGGTGGGGGAGGGGGCGAAAATTTTGGGAGCCTTGAAAAATGTGTGGAAGTCGAGAACATTATCCCGGAAAGCAAAAATGGGTATGTTTGAAGGAATAGTAGTTCCAACAATGTTGTATGGTTGCGAGGCGTGGGCTATGGATAGAGTTGTGCGCAGGAGGATGGATGTGCTGGAAATGAGATGTTTGAGGACAATGTGTGGTGTGAGGTGGTTTGATCGAGTAAGTAACGTAAGGGTAAGAGAGATGTGTGGAAATAAAAAGAGCGTGGTTGAGAGAGCAGAAGAGGGTGTTTTGAAATGGTTTGGGCACATGGAGAGAATGAGTGAGGAAAGATTGACCAAGAGGATATATGTGTCGGAGGTGGAGGGAACGAGGAGAAGAGGGAGACCAAATTGGAGGTGGAAAGATGGAGTGAAAAGGATTTTGTGTGATCGGGGCCTGAACATGCAGGAGGGTGAAAGGAGGGCAAGGAATAGAGTGAATTGGAGCGATGTGGTATACAGGGGTTGACGTGCTGTCAGTGGATTGAATCAAGGCATGTGAAGCGTCTGGGGTGAACCATGGAAAGCTGTGTAGGTGTGTATATTTGCGTGTGTGGACGTGTGTATGTACATGTGTATGGGGGGGTTGGGCCATTTTCTTTCGTCTGTTTCCTTGCGCTACCTCGCAAACGCGGGAGACAGCGACAAAGTATAAAAAAAAAAAAAAAAAAAAAAAAATATATAGGGGAGAAAGAATACTTCCCACGTATTCCCTGCATGTCGTAGAAGGCGACTAAAAGGGAAGGGAGAGGGGGGCTGGAAATCCTCCCCTCTCATTTTTTTTTAAATTTTCCAAAAGAAGGAACAGAGAAGGGGGCCATATGAGGATAATCCCTCAAAGGCCCAGTCCTCTGTTCTTAACGCTACCTCGCTAATGCGGGAAATGGCGAATAGTATGAAAAAAAAAATATATATATATATATATATATATATATATATATATATATATATATATATATATATATATATATATATATACATATATATATATATATGAATGTATATATATATATATATATATATATATATATATATATATATATATATATATATATATATATATATATATATATATATATATATATATATATATATATATATATATATCTTCGAAATGAAGGAGATGAAGTGAACAACAATAAGAGAGAAGGAACCCTTCCTCCGCTTAGGTCAAGATGGAGGAGGCTATCCCGCCTAGGGAAAGCTCCGGTTCCGTCTCACCAAGTAAGTAGAGAAACGATAATTTTTTCTTTTTTTGATTTTCCAAAAGAAGGAACAGAGAAGGTGGCCAGGTGAGTATATTCCCTCAAAGGCCAAGTTCTGTGTTCTTAACGCTACCTCGCTAACGCGGGAAATGGGGAATAGCTTGAAAGAAAAGAAAGAATATATATATATATATATATATATATATATATATATATATATATATATATATATATATACATATATATATATGTATATATATATATATATATATATATATATATATATATATATATATATATATATATATATATATATATATATATATATATATATATATATATATATATATAAATATATAAGTATATGGAGATATATGGGTGATTATTGGTGCATATGCACCTGGGCATGAGAAGAAAGATCATGAGAGGCAAGTGTTTTGGGAGCAGCTGAATGAGTGTGTTAGTGGTTTTGATGCACGAGACCGGGTTATAGTGATGGGTGATTTGAATGCAAAGGTGAGTAATGTGGCAATTGAGGGAATAATTGGTATACATGGGGTGTTCAGTGTTGTAAATGTAAATGGTGAGGAGCTTGTAGATTTATGTGCTGAAAAAGGACTGGTGATTGGGAATACCTGGTTCAAAAAGCGAGATATACATAAGTATACGTATGTAAGTAGGAGAGATGGCCAGAGAGCGTTATTGGATTACATGTTAATTGACAGGCGCGAGAAAGACAGACTTTTGGATGTTAATGTGCTGAGAGGTGCAACTGGAGGGATGTCTGATCATCATCTTGTGGAGGCTAAGGTGAAGATTTGTATGGGTTTTCAGAAAAGAAGAGTGAATGTTGCGGTGAAGCGAGTGGTGAGAGTAAGTGAACTTGGGAAGGAGACTTGTGTGAGGAAGTACCAGGAGAGACTGAGTAGAGAATGGAAAAAGGTGAGAACAATGGAAGTAAGGGGAGAGAGGGAGGAATGGGATGTATTTAGGGAATCAGTGATGGATTGCGCAAAAGATGCTTGTGGCATGAAAAGAGTGGGAGGTGGGTTATTTAGAAAGGGTAGTGAGTGATGGGATGAAGAAGAAAGATTATTAGTGAAAGAGAAGAGAGAGGCATTTGGACGATTTTTGCAGGGAAAAAATACAATTGAGTGAGAGATGTATAAAAGAAAGAGACAGGAGGTCAAGAGAAAGGTGCAAGAGGTGAAAAAGAGGGCAAATTAGAGTTGGGGTGAGAAGGTATCATTAAATTTTAGGGAAAATAAAAAGATATTCTGGTAGGGATTAAATAAAGTGCGTAAGACAAGGGAGCAAATGGGAACTTCAGTGAAGGGCGCAAATGGGGAGGTGTTAACAAGTAGTGGTGATGTGAGAAGGAGATGGAGTGAGTATTTTGAAGATTTGTTGAACGTGTTTGATGATAGAGTGGCAGATATAGGGTGTTTTGGTGGAGGTGGTGTGCAAAGCGAGATGGCTAGGGAAAATGATATGGTAAACAGAGAAGAGGTAGTAAAATCTTTGTGGTAGATGAAAGCCGGCAAGGCAGCAGGTTTGGATGGTATTGCAGTGGAATTTCTTTAAAAAGGGGGTGACTGTATTGTTGACTGGTTGGTAAGGTTATTTAATGTATGTATGACTCATAGTGAGGTGCCTGAGGATTGGCGGAATGAGTGCATAGTGCCATTGTACAAAGGCAAAGGCGATAAGAGTGAGTGCTCAAATTACAGAGGTATTGGAGAAAAATGTAGCTTAGACATTGAAGCTTATTGATACAGTGGTTAAATTGATGAGAACTGCTATTGACGTTTGTGTAAATAAATTATACATTTCCTTTTTTCCATAGCCAGAGGTTGAACCACTATGTGACATTTTTTTTTCTCATTCATTTCAAGCTAGAAGTTTCAGTTTTCTAAATTGTTTTTTACATTTCTCATATGTATATATATGTATGTGTGTGTGTGTGTGTATATGTGCGTATGTATGTGTATGTGTGTGTGTGTGTATATGTATATATGTATGTATATTATCCCTGGGGATAGGGGTGAAAGAATACTTCCCACGTATTCCTCGCGTGTCGTAGAAAGCGACTAGAGGGGACGGGAGCGGGGGGCCAGAAATCCTCCCCTCCTTGTATTAACTTTCTAAAATGGGAAACAGAAGAAGGAGTCACGCGGGGAGTGCTCATCCTCCTCGAAGGCTCAGAGTGGGGTGCCTAAATGTGTGTGGATGTAACCAAGATGTGAAAAAAGGAGAGATAGGTAGTATGTTTGAGGAAAGGAACCTGGATGTTTTAGCTCTGAGTGAAACGAAGCTCAAGGTTAAAGGGGAAGAGTGGTTTGGGAATGTCTGGGGAGTAAAGTCAGGGGTTAGTGAGAAGACAAGAGCAAGGGAAGGAGTAGCAATACTCCTGAAACAGGAGTTGTGGGAGTATGTGATAGAGTGTAAGAAAGTAAATTCTCGATTGATATGGGTAAAACTGAAAGTTGATGAAAGAGAGGTGGGTGATTATTGGTGCATATGCACCTGGGCATGAGAAGAAAGATCAAGAGAGGCAAGTGTTTTGGGAGCACCTGAATGAGTGTGTTAGTGGTTTTGATGCACGAGACCGGGTCATAGTGATGGGTGATTTGAATGCAAAGGTGAGTAATGTGGCAGTTGAGGGAATAATTGGTGTACATGGGGTGTTCAGTGCTGTAAATGGAAATGGTGAAGAGCTTTTAGATTTATGTGCTGAAAAAGGACTGATGGTTGGGGATACCTGGTTTAAAAAGCGAGATATACATAAGTATACTTATGTAAGTAGGAGAGATGGCCAGAGAGCGTTATTGGATTACGTGTTAATTGACAGGCGTGCGAAAGAGAGACTTTTGGATGTTAATGTGCTGAGAGGTGCAACTGGAGGGATGTCTGATCATTATCTTGTGGAGGCTAAGGTGAAGATTTGTATGGGTTTTCAGAAAAGAAGAGTGAATGTTGGGGTGAAGAGGGTGGTGATAGTAAGTGAGCTTGAGAAGGAGACCTGTGTGAGGAAGTACCAGGAGAGACTGAGTACAGAATGGAAAAAGGTGAGAACAATGGAAGTAAGGGGAGTGGGGGAGGAATGGGGTGTATTTAGGGAATCAGTGATGGATTGCGCAAAAGATGCTTGTGGCATGAGAAGAGTGGGAGGTTGGTTGATTAGAAAGGGTAGTGAGTGGTGGGATGAAGAAGTAAGAGTATTAGTGAAAGAGAAGAGAGAGGCATTTGGACGATTTTTGCAGGGAAAAAATGCAATTGAGTGGGAGATGTATAAAAGAAAGAGACAGGAGGTCAAGAGAAAGGTGCAAGAGGTGAAAAAAAGGGCAAATGAGAGTTGGGGTGAGAGAGTATCATTAAATTTTAGGGAGAATAAAAAGATGTTCTGGAAGGAGGTAAATAAAGTGCGTAAGACAAGGGAGCAAATGGGAACTTCAGTGAAGGGCGCAAATGGGGAGGTGATAACAAGTAGTGGTGATGTGAGAAGGAGATGGAGTGAGTATTTTGAAGGTTTGTTGAATGTGTTTGATGATAGAGTGGCAGATATAGGGTGTTTTGGTCGAGGTGGTGTGCAAAGTGAGAGGGTTAGGGAAAATGATTTGGTAAACAGAGAAGAGGTAGTGAAAGCTTTGCGGAAGATGAAAGCCGGCAAGGCAGCAGGTTTGGATGGTATTGCAGTGGAATTTATTAAAAAAGGGGGTGACTGTATTGTTGACTGGTTGGTAAGGTTATTTAATGTATGTATGACTCATGGTGAGGTGCCTGAGGATTGGCGGAATGCTTGCATAGTGCCATTGTCCAAAGGCAAAGGGGATAAGAGTGAGTGCTCAAATTACAGAGGTATAAGTTTGTTGAGTATTCCTGGTAAATTATATGGGAGGGTATTGATTGAGAGGGTGAAGGCATGTACAGAGCATCAGATTGGGGAAGAGCAGTGTGGTTTCAGAAGTGGTAGAGGATGTGTGGATCAGGTGTTTGCTTTGAAGAATGTATGTGAGAAATACTTAGAAAAGCAAATGGATTTGTATGTAGCATTTATGGATCTGGAGAAGGCATATGATAGAGTTGATAGAGATGCTCTGTGGAAGGTATTAAGAATATATGGTGTGGGAGGAGAGTTGTTAGAAGCAGTGAAAAGTTTTTATCGAGGATGTAAGGCATGTGTGCGTGTAGGAAGAGAGGAAAGTGATTGGTTCTCAGTGAATGTAGGTTTGCGGCAGGGGTGTGTGATGTCTCCATGGTTGTTTAATTTGTTTATGGATGGGGTTGTTAGGGAGGTAAATGCAAGAGTTTTGGAAAGAGGGGCAAGTATGAAGTCTGTTGGGGATGAGAGAGCTTGGGAAGTGAGTCAGTTGTTGTTCGCTGATGATACAGCGCTGGTGGCTGATTCATGTGAGAAACTGCAGAAGCTGGTGACTGAGTTTGGAAAAGTGTGTGGAAGAAGAAAGTTAAGAGTAAATGTGAATAAGAGCAAGGTTATTAGGTACAGTAGGGTTGAGGGTCAAGTCAATTGGGAGGTGAGTTTGAATGGAGAAAAACTGGAGGAAGTGAAGTGTTTTAGATATCTGGGAGTGGATCTGGCAGCGGATGGAACCATGGAAGCGGAAGTGGATCATAGGGTGGGGGAGGGGGCGAAAATACTGGGGGCCTTGAAGAATGTGTGGAAGTCGAGAATATTATCTCGGAAAGGAAAAATGGGTATGTTTGAAGGAATAGTGGTTCCAAGAATGTTGTATGGTTGCGAGGCGTGGGCTATGGATAGAGTTGTGCGCAGGAGGATGGATGTGCTGGAAATGAGATGTTTGAGGACAATGTGTGGTGTGAGGTGGTTTGATCGAGTGAGTAACGTAAGGGTAAGAGTGATGTGTGGAAATAAAAAGAGCGTGGTTGAGAGAGCAGAAGAGGGTGTTTTGAAGTGGTTTGGGCACATGGAGAGGATGAGTGAGGAAAGATTGACCAAGAGGATATATGTGTCGGAGGTGGAGGGAACAAGGAGAAGAGGGAGACCAAATTGGAGGTGGAAAGATGGAGTGAAAAAGATTTTGTGTGATCGGGGCCTGAACATGAAGGAGGGTGAAAGGAGGGCAAGGAATAGAGTGAATTGGAGCGATGTGGTATACCGGGGTTGACGTGCTGTCAGTGGATTGAAGCAAGGCATGTGAAGCGTCTGGGGTAAACCATGGAAAGCTGTGTACGTATGTATATTTGCGTGTGTGGACGTATGTATATACATGTGTATGGTGGGGGGGGGTTGGGCCATTTCTTTCGTCTGTTTCCTTGCGCTACCTAGCAAACGCGGGAGACAGCGACAAAGTATAATAAAAAAAAATAAAGTTTGTTGAGTATTCCTGGTAAATTATATGGGAGGGGATTGATTGAGAGGGTGAAGGCATGTACAGAGCATCAGATTGGGGAAGAGCAGTGTGGTTTCAGAAGTGGTAGAGGATGTGTGGATCAGGTGTTTGCTTTGAAGAATGTATGGGAGAAATACTTAAAAAAGCAAATGGATTTCTATGTAGCATTTATAGATCTGGAGAAGGCACAGGATAGAGTTGATAGAGATGCTCTGTGGAAGGTATTAAGAATATATGGTGTGGGAGGCAAGTTGTTTGAAGCAGTGAAAAGTTTTTATCGATGATGTAAGGCATGTGTACGTGTAGGAAGAGAGGAAAGTGATTGGTTCTCAGTGAATGTAGGTTTGCGGCAGGGGTGTGTGATGTCTCCATGGTTGTTTAATTTGTTTATGGATGGGGTTGTTAGGGAGGTGAATGCAAGAGTTTTGGAAAGAGGGCCAAGTATGAAGTCTGTTGTGGATGAGAGAGCTTGGGAAGTGAGTCAGTTGTTGTTCGCTGATGATGCAGCGCTGGTGGCTGATTCATGTGAGAAGCTGCAGAAGCTGGTGACTGAGTTTGGTAAAGTGTGTGAAAGAAGAAAGTTAAGAGTAAATGTGAATAAGAGCAACGTTATTAGGTACAGTAGGGTTGAGGGTCAAGTCAACTGGGAGGTAAGTTTGAATGGAGAAAAACTGAAGGAAGTAAAGTGTTTTAGATATCTGGGAGTGGATCTGGCAGCGGATGGAACCATGGAAGCGGAAGTGAATCATAGGGTGGGGGAGGGGGCGAAAATCCTAGGAGCCTTCAAGAATGTGTGGAAGTCGAGAACATTATCTCGGAAAGCAAAAATGGGTATGTTTGAATTTGAATAGTGGTTCTAACAATGTTGTATGGTTGCGAGGCGTGGGCTGTGGATAGAGTTGTGCGCAGGAGGGTGGATGTGCTGGAAATGAGATGTTTGAGGAAAATGTGTTGTGTGAGGTGGTTTGATCGAGTAAGTAATGTAAGGGTAAGAGAGATGTGTGGAAATAAAAAGAGCGTGGTTGAGAGAGCAGAAGAGGGTGTTTTGATATGGTTTCGGCACATGGAGAGAATGGTGTGAGGAAACATTGACCAAGATGATATATGTGTCGGAGGTGGAGGGAACGAGGAGAAGTGGGAAACCATATTAGAGGTGGAAAGATGGAGTGAAAAAGATTTTGTGTGAGCGTTTCCTGAACATGCAGGAGGGTGAGAGGAGGGCAAGGAATAGAGTGAATTGGATCGATGTGGTATACCGGGGTTGACGTGCTGTCAGTGGATTGAATCAGGTCAGGTGAAGCGTCTGGGGTAAACCATGGAAAGTTGTGTGGGGCCTGGATATGGAAAGGGAGCTGTGGTTTCGGGCATTATTGCGTGGCAGCTAGAGACTGAGTGTGAACGAATGGGGCCTTTGTTGTCTTTTCCTAGTGCTACCTCGCACACATGAGGGGAGAGGGGGAAGGTATTCCATGTGTGGCGAGGTGGCGATGGGAGTGAATGGGGGCAGACAGTGTGAATTGTATGCATGGGTATATATGTATGTGTCTGTGTATGTATATATATGTGTACATTGAGATGTATAGGTATGTATATTTGCGTGTGTGGACGTGTGTGTGTAGACATTGTGTATGGGGGTGGGTTGGACCATTTCTTTCGTCTGTTTCCTTGCGCTAGCTCGCTAACGCGGGAGACAGCGACAAGGAAAATGATAAATGAAATATTATTATTTTGCTTTATCGCTGTCTCCCGCGTGAGCGAGGTAGCGCAAGGAAACAGACGAAAGAATGGCCCAAACCGCACACTTACACATGTATATACATACACGTCCACATACGCAAATATACATACCTATACATCTCAATGTACACATATATATACACAGACAGACATATACATATATACACATGCACATAATTCATACTGTCTGCCTTTATTTGTTCCCATCGCCACCTCGCCACACATGGAATAACAACCCCCTCCCCCTGATATGTGCGAGGTAGCGCTAGGAAAGACACCAAAGGCCCCATTCGTTAACATTTAGTCTCTACCTGTCATGTAATAATGCACCGAAACCACAGCTCCCTTTCCACATCAAGGCCCCACACACTTTCCATAGTTTACCCCAGACGCTTCACATGCCCTGGTTCAATCCATTGACAGCATGTCGAACCCAGTATACCATATCGTTCCAATTCACTCTAATCCTTGCACGCCTTTCACCCTCCTGCATGTTCAGGCCCCGATCACTCAAAATCTTTTTCACCACAACTTTCCACCTCCAATTTGGTTTCCCACTTCTCATCGTTCCCTCCACCTCTGACACATATATCCTCTTGGTCAATCTTTCCCCACTCATTCTCTCCATGTGACCAAACCATTTCAAAACACCCTCTTCTGCTCTCTCAACCACACTATTTTTATTTCCACATATCTCTCTCACCCTTACATTACGTACTCGATCAAACCACCTCACACCACATATTGTCCTTAAACATCTCATCTCCAGCACATCCACCCTCCTGCGCACAACACTATCCATAGCCCACGTCTCGCAACCATACAACATTGTTGGAACCACTATTAATTCAAACATACCCATTTTTGCTTTCCGAGATAATGTTCTTGACTTCCAAACATTCTTCAAGGCTCCCAGAATTTTCGCCCCCTCCCCCACCCTATGATTCACTTCCGCTTCCATGGTTCCATCCGCTGCCATATCCACTCCCAGATATCTAAAACACTTTACTTCCTCCAGTTTTTTTCCATTCAAACTTACCTCCCAATTGACTTGACCCTTAACCCTACTGTACCTAATAACCTTTCTCTTATTCACATATACTCTTAACTTTCTTCTTTCACACACTTTGCAAAAATTCAGTTACCAGCTTCTGCAGTTTCTTACATGAATCAACCACCAACGCTGTATCATCGGTGAACAACAACTGATTCACTTCCCAAGCTCTCTCATCGACAACAGACTGCACACTTGCCCCTCTTTCCAAAACTCTTCCATTCACCTCCCTAACAACCCCACCCATAAACAAATTAAACAACCATGGAGACATCACACACCCCTGCCGCAAACCTACATTCACTGGGAACCAATTACTTTCCTCTCTTCCTACACGTACACATGCCTTACATCCTCGATAAAAACTTTTCACTGCTTCTAACAACTTCCCTCCCACACCATATATTCTTAAAACCATCCACAGAGCATCTCTATCACCTCTATCATATACCTTCTCCAGATCCATAAATGCTACACACAAATCCATTTGTTTTTTCTAAGTATTTCTCACATACATTCTTCAAAGCAAACGCCTGATCCACAGATCCTCTACCACTTTTGAAACCGCACTGCTCTTCCCCAAACTGATGCTCTGTACACGCCTTCACCCTCTCAATCAATACCCTCCCATATAATTTACCAGGAATACTCAACAAACTTATACCTCTGTAATTTGAGCACTCACTCTTATCCCCTTTGCCTTTGTACAATGGCACTATGCAAGCATTCCGCCAATCCTCAGGCACCTCACCATGAATCATACATACATTAAATAACCTTACCAACCAGACAATAATACAGTCACCCCCTTGTTTAAGAAATTCCACTGCAATACCATCCAAACCTCCTGCTTTGCCGGTTTTCACCTTCCGTAAAGCTTTTACTACCTCTTCTCGATTTACCAATTCATTTTCCCTAACCCTCTCACTTTGCACACCACCTCGACCAAAACACCCTATATCTGCACTCAATCATCAAACACATCCAACAAACCTTCAAAATACTCACTCCATATCCTTCTCACATCACCACTACTTGTTATCACCTCCCCATTTGCCCCCTTCACTGAAGTTCCCATTTGCTCCCTTGTCTTACGCACTTTATCTACCTCCTTCCAAGACATCTTTTTATTCTCCCTGAAATTTAATGATACTCTCTCATCCCAACTCACATTTGCCCTCTTTTTCACCTCTTGCACCTTTCTCTTGACCTCCTGCCTCTTTCTTTTATACCTCTCCCACTCATTTGCATTTTTTCCATGCAAAAATCGTTCAAATGCCTCTCTCTTCTCTTTCACTAATAATCTTACTTCTTCATCCCACCACTCACTACCTTTTCTAAAGAACCCACCTCCCACGTTTCCATTGCCACAAGCATCTTTTGCGCAAGCCATCACTGCTTCCCTAAATACATCCCATTCATCTCCCACTCCCCTTACCTCTTTTGTTCTCACCTTTTTCCATTCTGTACTCAGTCTCTCCTGGTACTTCCTCACACAAGTCTCCTTCCAAAGCTCACTTACTCTCGCCACTCTCTTCACCCCAACATTCTCTCTTCTTTTCTGAAAACCCCCACAAATCTTCACCTTCGCCTCCACAAGATAATGATCAGACATCCCTCCAGTTACATCTCTCAGCACACTAACATCCAAAAGTCTCTCTTTCGCGAGTCTATCAATTAACACGTAATCCAATAACGCTCTCTGGCCATCTCTCCTACTTACATACGTATACTTATGTATATCTTTTTAAACCAGGTATTCCCAATCACCAGTCCCTTTTCAGCAAATAAATCCACAAGTTCTTCACCATTTCCAATTACAACACTGAACACTCAATGTATACCAATTATTCCCTCAACTGCCACATTACTCACCTTTGCATTCAAATCACCCATCACTATAACCCGGTCTTGTGCATCAAAACCACTAACACACTCATTTAGCTGCTCCCAAAACACTTGCCTCTCATGAACTTTCTTCTTATGCCCAGGTGCAAATGCACCAATAATCACCCATCTTTCTCCATCAACTTTCAGTTTTACCCATATCAATCTAGAATTTACTTTCTTACACTCTATCACATACTCCCACAACTCCTGATTCAGGAGTAGTGCTACTCCTTCCCTTGCTCTTGTCCTCTCACTAACCCCTGACTTTACCCCCAAGACATTCCCAAACCACTCTTCCCCTTTACTCTTTAGCTTCGTTTCACTCATGGCCAAAACATCCAGGTACCTTTCCTCAAACATACTACCTATCTCTCCTTTTTTCTCATCTTGGTTACATCCACACACATTTAGACACCCCAATCTGAGCATTCGAGGAGGATGAGCACTCCTCGCGTGACTCTTTTTTGTGTTTCCCCTTTTAGTAAGTTAAAATACAAGGAGTAGAGGGTTTCTGGCCCCCCCGCTCCCGTCCCCTTTAGTCGCCTTCTACAACACGTGAGGAATGCGTGGGAAGTATCCTATCTGCCCTATCCTCAGGGTTTATATATATGTATATATATATATATATATATATATATATATATATATATATATATATATATATATATATATATATATATATATATATATATATATATATATATATATATATATATATATATATATATATATATATATATATTGTATTAACTTTCTAATTTGAGCACTCACTCTTATCCCCTGTGCCATTGTACAAAGGCAAAGGGGATAAGAGTGAGTGCTCAAATTACAGAGGTATAAGTTTGTTGAGTATTCCTGGTAAATTATATGGGAGGGTATTGATTGAGAGGGTGAAGGCATGTACAGAGCATCAGATTGGGGAAGAGCAGTGTGGTTTCAGAAGTGGTAGAGGATGTGTGGATCAGGTGTTTGCTTTGAAGAATGTATGTGAGAAATACTTAGAAAAGCAAATGGATTTGTATGTAGCATTTATGGATCTGGAGAAGGCATATGATAGAGTTGATAGAGATGCTCTGTGGAAGGTATTAAGAATATATGGTGTGGGAGGAAAGTTGTTAGAAGCAGTGAAAAGATTTTATCGAGGATGTAAGGCATGTGTACGTGTAGGAAGAGAGGAAAGTGATTGGTTCTCAGTGAATGTAGGTTTGCGGCAGGGGTGTGTGATGTCTCCATGGCTGTTTAATTTGTTTATGGATGGGGTTGTTAGGGAGGTAAATGCAAGAGTTTTGGAAAGAGGGGCAAGTATGAAGTCTGTTGGGGATGAGAGAGCTTGGAAGTGAGTCAGTTGTTGTTCGCTGATGACACAGCGCTGGTGGCTGATTCATGTGAGAAACTGCAGAAGCTGGTGACTGAGTTTGGTAAAGTGTGTGGAAGACGAAAGTTAAGAATAAATGTGAATAAGAGCAAGGTTATTAGGTACAGTAGGGTTGAGGGTCAAGTCAATTGGGAGGTGAGTTTGAATGGAGAAAAACTGGAGGAAGTGAAGTGTTTTAGATACCTGGGAGTGGATCTGGCAGCGGATGGAACCATGGAAGCGGAAGTGGATCATAGGGTGGGGGAGGGGGCGAAAATTCTGGGGGCCTTGAAGAATGTGTGGAAGTCGAGAACATTATCTCGGAAAGCAAGAATGGGTATGTTTGAAGGAATAGTGGTTCCAACAATGTTGTATGGTTGCGAGGCGTGGGCTATGGATAGAGTTGTGCGCAGGAGGATGGATGTGCTGGAAATGAGATGTTTGAGGACAATGTGTGGTGTGAGGTGGTTTGATCGAGTGAGTAACGTAAGGGTAAGAGAGATGTGTGGAAATAAAAAGAGCGTGGTTGAGAGAGCAGAGGAGGGTGTTTTGAAGTGGTTTGGGCACATGGAGAGGATAAGTGAGGAAAGATTGACCAAGAGGATATATGTGTCGGAGGTGGAGGGAACAAGGAGAAGAGGGAGACCAAATTGGAGGTGGAAAGATGGAGTGAAAAAGATTTTGTGTGATCGGGGCCTGAACATGCAGGAGGGTGAAAGGAGGGCAAGGAATATAGTGAATTGGAGCGATGTGGTATACCGGGGTTGACGTGCTGTCAGTGGATTGAATCAAGGCATGTGAAGCGTCTGGGGTAAACCATGGAAAGCTGTGTAGGTATGTATATTTGCGTGTGTGGACGTTTGTATATACATGTGTATGGGGGGGTGGGCCATTTCTTTCCTCTGTTTCCTTGCGCTACCTCGCAAACGCGGGAGACAGCGGCAAAGTATAAAAAAAAAAAAAAGAAAATATATATATTTATATATATATATATATATATATATATATATATATATATATATATATATATATATATATATATATATATATATATATATATATATATATATATATTCCTATGAATCCACGGTCAAAATGAAACACGAAAAGTTCCCAAGTGCACTTTCGTGTAATTATCGTGTAATAATTTTCCCCTTACTTAACAATTCAGTACCTTCCATAAAATTTTCTGTAGAAAATGAAAATGATGCTATGTTACCATTTTTAGATTGCATGATCCATAAACAAGGAAACAAGTTTAAGTTTAGCATATACAGAAAACCCACCAATGTATGTTCATATATCCATTATTACTCATCTCAACATGACAGAGTTAAATTATCATCATTTCAATCTATGTTCCTTAGGGCATTACGTATTTGCAGTCCAGAGTTAATGATGATGAGTTTGAGAATATATATATTATATTGGATCTAAGTTAAAGTACCCTAGATCTTTCATTGATAAATCCCTTAAGTTAGCAAAGAAATCATTTTATAGAGTTGAGGCCAAACCTCCCATTGACACCAAGAATCTTTTAGTTCTCCCTTTTAATAATAATTTCACTTTGCTTCCCATGTTGCTTAAATCCTTTAATGTAAGTGTTGCCTTTAGCAACAATAATACTATAAAGAATATCTTAATCAGGAATTCACCAGAAAATTCTCTTGGTTGCATGTATAAAGATCCTTGTGGAAATTGTGATGAATTTTATGTTGGTCAGACTGGTAAGGATCTTTCTGTTCGACTTCCTCACACAAGTCTCCTTACAAAGCTCACTTACTCTCGCCACTCTCTTCACCCCAACATTCTCTCTTCTTTTCTGAAAACCCCCACAAATCTTCACCTTCGCCTCCACAAGATAATGATCAGACATTCCTCCAGTTACATCTCTCAGCACACTAACATCCAAAAGTCTCTCTTTCGCGAATCTATCAATTAACACGTAATCCAATAACGCTCTCTGGCCATCTCTCCTACTTACATACGTATACTTATGTATATCTTTTTAAACCAGGTATTCCCAATCACCAGTCCCTTTTCAGCAAATAAATCCACAAGCTCTTCATCATTTCCAATTACAACACTGAACACTCAATGTATACCAATTATTCCCTCAACTGCCACATTACTCACCTTTGCATTCAAATCACCCATCACTATAACCCGGTCTTGTGCATCAAAACCACTAACACACTCATTTAGCTGCTCCCAAAACACTTGCCTCTCATGATCTTTCTTCTTATGCCCAGGTGCATATGCACCAATAATCACCCATCTCTCTCCATCAACTTTCAGTTTTACCCATATCAATCTAGAATTTACTTTCTTACACTCTATCACATACTCCCACAACTCCTGATTCAGGAGTAGTGCTACTCCTTCCCTTGCTCTTGTCCTCTCACTAACCCCTGACTTTACCCCCAAGACATTCCCAAACCACTCTTCCCCTTTACTCTTTAGCTTCGTTTCACTCATGGCCAAAACATCCAGGTTCCTTTCCTCAAACATAATACCTATCTCTCCTTTTTTCTCATCTTGGTTACATCCACACACATTTAGACACCCCAGTCTGAGCATTCGAGGAGGATGAGCACTCCTCGCGTGACTCTTTTTTGTGTTTCCCCTTTTAGTAAGTTAAAATACAAGGAGTAGAGGGTTTCTGGCCCCCCGCTCCCGTCCCATTTAGTCGCCTTCTACGACACGTGAGGAATGCGTGGGAAGTATTCTATCTATTCTATATATATATATATATATATATATATATATATATATATATATATATATATATATATATATATATATACATATATATATATATATATATATATATATATATATATATATATATATATATATATATATATATATATATATATATATATATATATATATATATATACATATATATATATATATATATATATATATATATATATATATATATATATATATATATATATATATATATATATATATATATATTCCTATGAATCCACGGTCAAAATGAAACACGAAAAGTTCCCAAGAGCACTTTCGTGTAATTATCGTGTAATAATTTTCCCCTTACTTAACAATTCAGTACCTTCCATAAAATTTTCTGTAGAAAATGAAAATAATGCTATGTTACCATTTTTAGATTGCATGATCCATAAACAAGGAAACAAGTTTAAGTTTAGCATATACAGAAAATCCACCAATGTATGTTCATATATCCATTATTACTCATATCAACATGACAGAGTTAAATTATCATCATTTCAATCTATGTTCCTTAGGGCATTACGTATTTGCAGTCCAGAGTTAATGATGATGAGTTTGAGAATATATATATTATATTGGATCTAAGTTAAAGTACCCTAGATCTTTCATTGATAAATCCCTTAAGTTAGCAAAGAAATCATTTTATAGAGTTGAGGCCAAACCTCCCATTGACACCAAGAATCTTTTAGTTCTCCCTTTTAATAATAATTTCACTTTGCTTCCCATGTTGCTTAAATCCTTTAATGTAAATGTTGTCTTTAGCAACAATAATACTATAAAGAATATCTTAATCAGGAATTCACCAGAAAATTCTCTTGGTTGCATGTATAAAGATCCTTGTGGAAATTGTGATACATTTTATGTTGGTCAGACTCGTAAGGATCTTTCTGTTCGACTTCCTCACACAAGTCTCCTTCCAAACCTCACTTACTCTCGCCACTCTCTTCACCCCAACATTCTCTCTTCTTTTCTGAAAACCCCCACAAATCTTCACCTTCGCCTCCACAAGATAATGATCAGACATCCCTCCAGTTACATCTCTCAGCACACTAACATCCAAAAGTCTCTCTTTCGCGAGTCTATCAATTAATTCTTATGTTTTTTCTAAGTATTTCTCACATACATTCTTCAAAGCAAACGCCTGATCCACAGATCCTCTACCACTTCTGAAACCGCACTGCTCTTCCCCAAACTGATGCTCTGTACACGCCTTCACCCTCTCAATCAATACCCTCCCATATAATTTACCAGGAATACTCAACAAACTTATACCTCTGTAATTTGAGCACTCACTCTTATCCCCTTTGCCTTTGTACAATGGCACTATGCACGCATTCCGCCAATCCTCAGTCACCTCACCATGAGTCATACATACATTAAATAACCTTACCAACCAGTCAACAATACAGTCACCCCTTTTTTTAATAAATTCCACTGCAATACCATCCAAACCTGCTGCCTTGCCGGCTTTCATCTTCCGCAAAGCTTTCACTACCTCTTCTCTGTTTACCAAATCATTTTCCCTAACCCTCTCACTTTGCACACCACCTCGACCAAAACACCCTATATCTGCCACTCTATCATCAAACACATTCAACAAACCTTCAAAATACTCACTCCATCTCCTTCTCACATCACCACTACTTGTTATCACCTCCCCATTTGCGCTCTTCACTGAAGTTCCCATTTGCTTCCTTGTCTTACGCACTTTATTTACCTCCTTCCAGAACATCTTTTTATTCTCCCTAAAATTTAATGAAACTCTCTCACCCCA